>NW_026696137.1:0-55022 GCF_030435755.1 Ochotona princeps | reverse complement strand
ACAGCAGCAGCACTATCAGCAACAGCGAAGTCAGCCACAGCAGCAGCAACAACAGCATTACCAGCAACAACAGCATGAGCAAGAGGAGCAGCAACAGCAACAGCAGCAAGAAGGCTTGCGGGCTGACTGGTTGAACTATACATTTAAATTGTGTGACTTTGGAAGTTGCAGCAGGCAGCATGTGGATACCTCCCAATGTAAACGCGCGCAGCTCTTGAGACTAGAGGATGACATTCAGCAGCATACGTCTGCTCTTTACAGGTATAATATGAAGAGGGAAGAGTTTGTCTGTAGATGGAAAAAAAGCATCAAAAGACGAAAAACACGGCTTGTTCTCTCCTACACGTATGTGAACGAAACACATAAGCGTGAGTAAAAGAGAAAAACGAAACCATCCTACGCTTACATACACGTCCACGCACACGTTTATCCATACACATATGCACACACACATACAAATCCCCTTCAACAATTGTTGTATACGCATGCATGGGTATATGACTTTATGATGGTGTCTTCGGTTTGTGCATACATACATACGTACATGTATACATAAGTACATTCCTACATACATTCACATATATACACGTATATAATTATATGTGTATAAGCTCCTCGGGTAGTGCACATGTGTATGGTTTGAATGTCGGAGTGTATGGTAGATTCGACTCTTTCTTTTCTTGTCTATAGGCGTTCCCGGGTCTCACTCGAAGATGTGTATATGTGTCGCCGCAGCAGCGAATGCTGTGTATATATCAATATGCATAGTCTATTTGCACATATATATATACGTATATGTACACCTGTATACATATGTATATGTACACATGTATACATATGTATACGTACACATGTATATACGTATACATGATCGTGTGGGATCTCATCATTCCTACCATTACTATTACTACTACTACTAGTACGACTACCACTACTATCACTCGTTCTACTACTACTACTGCTACGATTACGACTACTATCACTCATCCTATTACTACTACTACTGCTACTAGTACGATTCCCACTACTACCACTCGCACTATTACTACTATAGTACGATTACCACTACTATCAGTACTACTATTACTATTAACACTACTACGATTACTGTAACTATTACTACTACTATTACTATTGCTATCACTACTACTATTACCATTACTGTTACTACTATTACTACAACACCAACTACTATCACTACAACTCTTGGCTGCCTGAGCCTGTTGTTATCGTGTTAGAAGCGCCTCTTCATTTCGTGGCTTCAGAGGGAAAGGAAGGAGCAACACGTATCTGCAGGACGTGCTCTTCAATATAATGTGTAAGTGTTGTTCTTACAGCGTACGCATATATACGTATTATATGACTGTACACGTGTGCTATTGTTGTGTATGTATATTATTGATGGGGCGCTGGCGTTTGAAGCAGATTTGTATATTATATTTAGCAAACTAGAATTTCCAAGAGAAAATCACTTACGCTGCAACAGAAGAGAATATGGCTATAAACTAAATGATATGTACTAGTGGCCATCGGCAGATCCATAGATAGACGCTGTGTGCATGCAAGTCAATAGCATAGAACAGAGAACGCATATGCGAAGACGCGCAGAGTCACAGGAAACGAAAGAACGGGAGAAATAGCTTCTTATGATCACGTACAAGTACACATACATACATATTCTCAATATATAGCCAGACACACACACCTCTCTGTGCAGGTATACACTCTACGGACCAACAGGCAAACACACACACACACACACTCACACACACACACACACAGGTTTATAGATGTTTGTGCAGCCATATAGTACATACAAGCACACACGGGCAAACAGACACACCCACACACACACACATAGACAAACATACTCACATGTAAGTTCACGTATATATATATAATATAGGCAAGCACACAGATGGGGACGCACCGACAGACACATACACACACACACACAGTCGTAAGAAAGGTTCTTAAAGAAATGTGTTCTTTTTCCCCAAAACACATGAGGATATATATATATATATATATAGATACACGTGAGAGAGTCCCTTATCTGTATCCCGTATAGTTTTCAGTTAAACATGTGCTGCTAGAAATTTGCTGCAAGACTTCTCTTTCACTGCAGGTGCATCCCCTGTCTGCGATGAGACTATTACATTCATCACGTCCATGGTTATATGGCTGAGACTAGAAGGCAATCTAGGGCTGCTTTCTACCGTACTGGTGCTGGTATCAATGCTGCTGCTTGTGCGTGCTTTGGTTTCGTCTGTTCTCCCTGGTGCTGCTGACACTGGGGCTGGTGCTTGTGGAGTGTGTGTGTCATAACACGTGCTGCTGCCGGTGGTGCTATTGCCGTTGCAGCTGCTTGTGAGGGGGTGCCTGTGGTCCCACTTGCTGCTACTGCTGCTTCGGCTGCTATTATATCTGCTTCTAGAAAGTCTCTTGTGATATTGACGCTGCTATTGCTGCTGTAGCTGCTCGTAGAGGGGAGCTATCTGTCGTATTGCCTGGTGCTGCTATTGGTGCTGCAGTTGCTTTTGGGGTGCCTGCCCTATCACCACCACCACCTGCTGCTGTTGCTGTTGTTGCTGTTGCTGGTGTAGTTACTGCTGCTGCTTCTTTGGGGATGCCTGTAGTATTTCCTGCTGCGGCCATAGCTGCAGTGGCTGCTTGTGTGGTAGTAGCTATCATTACTACCTTCTCCTGCTGCTGCTGTTACCCCTACGCCACTCCTGTCGTCTCGGGGTGGTGTTGCCGTTTTCGCTTGTCGTGCTGCTGTTGCTGTTGGTGTTGTAAATACATCTACCCCCTCTGTCCCTCATTTCCTGCCTCTCGCGCTCGTGTTGCTGTTGCAACTACTTGTACGGTTGTTAATTTCGACGTATACAACTCGAAGTGCAGCTACTGCTAGTGCTGCTCATCTCCCTCATTAGCACCACTCCCATACTCCAATACGGAGACTCTAAATGAAGGTGCAACTACCCCTATTAATACCGGTGTTGTACATACCGCTGCCTCTGCTACGCCTTCACACTGTTTCAACAGCACGATCCAGTGAATATATTTGTGTCTATGTCTCGTGTGTGTGAGTTTGTAGGGTACGTGCCTCCATGTAGAGTTGGGTGTATTCACACGTGTGCGTGTTTGTCTGGGTACGTGTGTATGTGTGGGTCTGTGTGTGCGACTGGGTGTGTTGTGGTGTGTCCCCCTATGTATACATGAAGAGCACGTGTGTCTATGTACATGTGTGCGTGTATTCACACGGATGTGTCTAGTATGTTTCTGTGCATTTATCTGGGTCAGGTGCGTGTACGTATATAAAAGTGTAAGTGGGTGTGTGTGTGTATATGTGTGTGTGTGTTTATATGTGTGTGTATGTGTATGTGTATGTGTGTGTGTGTGTGTCTATGTGTGTATGTATGTTTATGTGTATGTGTGTGTGTGTGTGTGTGTGTGTGTTTGTGCTTGTGTATGCGTGTGCCGCGCGTGTGATTTTGATGTTTCTGTGCGGTTTTGATTGTGTCAGACCTCCGGAAATGGTCGACGTATACCGGCGCCAGACAGTGGGCCCTCAAGTGGATATTTGGGTAAGTGTACATATGCTTGCTACATCATTCACATGTGTATATATATATATATATACATCTAGTAATCATATATATACATGCGCGTAACTCCTGATGTGAATTTCTGTCTTCCGCTCTCCATGTGTATGTATATGTACCACTCTTATATGTGATTACGTAACTACTGGCGATTTCTCATAAAAATTATATCTCTGTATCCCTCCGTCGAGGTTGAATGTGATATAATTGCAGCACACACCCATTTACGCATATATATATATGTATACGTATGCAGATGGTGTTAAGAGAGTCTACTATCATGCGAGATGACATTTAAGTACCAGAGCATGCAGACAATCCCCAGTATCAACAGACATTCTTACCTCCTATTACCACAACGTTGAAATTCATGAATATCAGCTTATGGAAACAAATATATACTTTGTTGTGTATGTGCGGCTGTTTTGTGTATCTACAAATGTATTGTGTATTTTATGTGTACGTGTATATGTCACTGTGTTGTGTGTGCATGTGTGTGTGTGTGTGTGTGCGTGTGTGTATGTGTGCGTGTGTGTGTGTGAGTGTGAGTGTGAGTGTATTTGCTACCGTGTTGTGTATGTGTGAGTATATATGCCACTATGTTGTTGTCGTTGTGATTTCCTTCAGCAGCACATCACACTTAGGTTGATGTTGTGGAACCATTATCTTCTTGGCATATGCATATATACATATATATTCTTGCCAGCCATATATATATATATATAGATAGATAGATAGATTACGTTCTTGCCATAAAATTTATGGTACACTATTCTTGCCATATAAGTGTTCATATATATATGTATATATAGAGTACATCCTCGTTAAAAATATATAGACAATGTCCCTGGCCATATATATATATCTCTATATATGTATATATATATATTGTATTCCTGCCATATATATGTACTTTATACAGACTACATCCTTGCCATATATATATATATATAGGTCATGTTCTTGCAATATATATATATATGTATATATATATATATATGTAAATTTCATTCGTGCCATACCCGTGTATATACATATTGTCACTGCCACATATGTAATATCCGTGCCCTATTAATATGTATATGTGTGTATATATCTCTATATATGTTGTATTGTCGCCAGGTATATATATACTTATACTTTGGTCGAGTCTTACCGTATAGTCCTACAAAAATGTTTTCCGTTATCTTTATTTCTTCTCTTTTCCTGTCTGTGATCGTTTCCTCCTCTTCTTCATCTTCCTCTTTCGTAATAGACAAAAATTACTACTTTCGTTCACACCTCCTTTTTTCGAGTTTGGGGGCTAACCTCCGTCTACCCTCTTAGTCAGATTTTCTTGGTGGTCTCCATGTTGTGATCATCCTCCCGCTTGTATATGCACCATTGCTTTGCGTGCTCTCTCTATGTACACTCCTTCACTTTCGCTCAAGCATACACAACGATGCTGCATGCGGTCAGTACAGCACGATATATACACTCACGTTTTCTCCTGTCAAGCGTTTACAGCAATGCTGCATGCTATCAGTAGGGAATATACACTCACACTTTCTGTGCCCGAGCGTACAAAACAACGCTACATTGCATCAGGCCCTTGCGGACCCCTGCCGCCTATGACATATTCTGGTCCTATCTCTCTCACTCTCTCTCTCTCCCTTTCCTCTCTCTATATTTCGTTGTCGCTCTTCATGTCTGTATCTCTGTGTCTCTGCGTGTGTCTGTGTGTCTGTCTATCTGTCAGCCTGTTCTGTCTCTGTGTGTCGTCTGTACTACTGTGTCCGCGCGTCTTGTCTGTGTCTGTCTATCAGTCTCGCTGTCTCTCTCTCTCTTCCTGTATCTGTATCTCTCTAAATATTTGTCTATCAGTTTGTCTGTTCTGTGTGCCTAGCTGCCTGTCATTCCGTGTGTCTGTATCTGTCTGTGCCTGTCTGTCTGTCGGTCTGTCTGTCTCTGTTTGTGTGTCTGTCTGTCTGTGTGCCGGTGTTTGTGTGTCTGTCTGTGACTGTCTGTATCTGTGCCTGTCTGTGCCTGTGTGTCTGTCTGTCTGCTTGCAAGTCTGTCTGCGGGCCGGTGTTTGTGTGTCTGTCTGTTCAGTCTGTGTATCTGCCTGCCTGCCTGTCTGTCTGTCTGTCTGCTTGCAAGTCTGTCTGTGTTCTGGTGTCTGTGTGCCTGTCTGTGTCTGTCTGTGTGTCTGTCTGCTTGCAAGTCTGCCTGTTTGCCGGTGTTTGTGTGTCTGTCTGTGCGTCTGTCTGTAGTGTCTGGCCGGTGTATGTCGTGTCGGTCTCTCAGGCGGTCGTTTGTGTGAGTGTGTCTGTTTGCCTTTTGCTCTCTCTCTCTCTGTGCCACGCTTTCTCTGTGTACGTGCATCATTCGTTCTGTACGTCTCGCTCCTTTGGATTCTCTCTTCTGTCTCTCTCTCCCTCCTCTCTCTCTCTCTCCTCATTCTCCCTTCTTCTCCCAGTGTAGCTCTCTTTCTGCGTGTTTTCTCTGCATGCCCCTCTCCTTCTTCGTTCCTCCACAGATGATAGGCTGCGTACTGTATACACTCTGCTTCTACCGACATCCATTTCAAGACGAGTCGTCACTGGCAATTGCCAATGCCCGCTACGTTATACCCGAAGAGAGCAGCAGGTACGGTGAACAATTTACTAGCACCCTCTACTAATGCATGCGGGTGGACGTGTCTATATGATAAGACTCAATGCATTCAGTAATACTGCTAGGCATATACCGAGTCGGCGCTCAGAGCTACAAACATACATATATAGTCCTGCACCATTTGCTGAGGGACTAGCGGAGACATTAGCTTAGTTTTCGGCCGCTGCGGTATGATTGCTTGTATGTGTCCATGCGTACGTGTTTGTTATGTGTGGGGGGTGCGTCTGCCGTGAGCGCGTGAGGATGCGTATTCGTATTCCAGGCCTGTGAAGATGTGCGTATATGTTGTGTATGTAGAAGGTGTGTATGTTCATGCCTGGGCACCGTCACATGTGTGGCAACTGCCTGCGTGTGTGGCGTGTGTGTAATAGTAGTAGTGTGTGTGCGTGTATATGGTGAGTGTTTGTGTGCGTGTTGTGTGTGACGGTGCGCATGTTATGACTAGTATCCGTCTGTGTTGTTGTTGATGTTCAGAATGTATGTATGTGTGTGTGTGTGTGCGTGTGTGTGTGTGTGCGGATAGATGTAGACGTGTGTGCGCACCTGTCGTCTGTGTGTTAGTGCATGTGCGTGTGAATAAGTGTATGCGCATGTGGTTGAGTGTGTGTCGTCTGCGTACTTGTTTGAGTGTATGTCTTGTCTACACGTGTGCGTGTGTGTAGACGTGTGTATGTGTTTATATGTTGTGTGTGGGTAGGTATGTCTGGATGCGCGCGTAAACGTGCCCGTGTTTATATGTGTGCCTGTGCGCCTTTCCTTTTGTGTGTGAGTGTGTCTGTGTGTGTGCGCGAATTCGTGCCCGTGTTTGATAAGCTTGTGCATGTATTTATATATGTGGTGCGTGCTTGCTTATGTGTGCGTGTTCAGGCATGTGCATGTGTTTATATGTATAAGTACCATCGGAGTATGTGTGTGTGGGGTGTGTCCAAGTGTGTAAACGTGTGTGCGGGTGCGTCTATTTTTTGCGTGGGTGGGTGGGTGGCTGCATGTTTTCGGTGCCCTGCAGCAAATATTCCCCGGAGTTGGTGACTCTACTTCGATGGCTGCTGTCCATGAACCCAACTGATCGCCCAACATCAAAACAACTGCAGCGTGTCTTATCAAATAATGACACAACTTTTCGTGAACGCATGTGGTAGCTTGAGCTTTCCTCTACTCTTGATACCTCCTGCTCCTACTCTTCCTTCTCTCAACAGCCGCAGTAGTAGAAATAATAGTCACTGGTAGTAGTAGTAGTATTCGGAGTAAAAGCAGTAGTAGTAATAGCAGTAGTGATAACACTGACGATAAATTCTACCAGCAGTAGATCTCTGACATATATTGCTCCTCACCTTTCCGGTACCGCTACTAGTAGTAGTAGTAAGAAGTAGTAGTAAAGTAGTAGACCCTGTAGTGATATCGACACCACTACTAATGCTACTACTACTACTAATAGAACTACTAATGTTGCTTACAGTTGTAGTAATAACCGCAGCAGCAACAACTACTAATACTACGACGTCTACAAATACAACGGCTAGTCATACTAATAATAGTACTACTGATGCTGATAATACGGTTGAAACTGCTGCGTACACCGCAAAGGACTCTTGGAAAAGAGAAAAGCAATTATTATGTCTGTCAGGATATACGCAGCCCTCCAGTGTTTGCCGGTAGCATGGACTACCAATGCGCCTACTTGTGCCACTACCACTTCTCCTCCTAGTACTGCTAAGGCTATTCAAGCGCCAGTAACTAATAATACGTCTACTACTACTACAACTAGTACTACTACCGCTGGTACTACTGCTTCAAATGGCGTTCATTCGTTAAGTAGTTACACAGAGAATACGAGTACTTCTACGTTTATCGGTGCTGTTGGGCAAATACTGGAAAATACTACTGAGACAACTAATGCTGTTGCTACACCAGTACTTCTTCTTCCATTACCACGCCAGTACTATTTCATAGAAGAAAACGCCAACTACGAATAATAATGGTGAAATTCTGAAGGGGTTAGTGGACAGCGCTTCTCCTATTGATGTCGCTGTCCGCATTCCAGCAGCAGCAGGAAACACAGACAGCCTCGCACGTCCTACTACTACTACTACAACAACTACTACTGCTACTAAACAACAGCAGCGTGGACTGCAGCTGTCCCAGCTGCAACCTGAAACCGAAAACCCTCCGTCAGCAGCAACAGCAACAGCAGCAGCAGCAGCAAGAGTCGGAAGAGGGGAGTGAACAACACACCAATATCAGCAGACGTCTTGGAGAACAAAAGCAGCAGACACGAGTGACAGCAGCAACAGCAGTAGTGGAATGTCTTCCGCTCCCTCCAGTAGCAACCGCATCACACGAAGCTACTGGCGGCATCAACAAGAAGAAGAAAAAGCGCAACATCGAAACAGGCAATTCTCGTAGTATTACTAGTACTTGGAAATACTGGTAGTACTAGTGGTGGTAGTAGTGGTACTAGTGGCGGTAGTTGGAGTAATGGTGGCAGTAGTAATAGTTGCGGCACGACCGACAGCAGTAAACGTAACGACGTAGTAGGCAGGTCATCACAAAGAAGAGGAGTGTTAGTGCTACTGTTCATGAGACAGTAGCATCAGCTCCCGTTGGCCCCATGTTTCTCTGCGGAAGAGTGGAGAGACTTTACTTCGAATACGTCTATGTGCGAGGATTCATTATCACATTTACAAAGGAAAGAAGTACGCGGAGTAGAAGCTGTACAGAACTCCCCAGTAGTAGACCTCTTGCAGAAAAGCAGTCATATCTCTGTTTTTCGAATAGTTTTCTCTCCTCCTCTTCCTCTCTTCTTCAGCAACAACTGATGTAGGGGCAGCACCAGCAGTAGTATTGCCATCATTCTTCTTCTTCTAGTGTAGTATCTTCTTCGATGAATACTGCAACAACAGTCATACCCCCTTCTTCTTCGTCTGCTCTTTCTACTGTCCTTTCATCACCGATACCTGTAGCTACAGTAACAACACCTTTACCAGCTGCTAATGCAGCAACAGTAAAGTCGTTAACAGTTACTTTGACTACAGCAACAGTACCACCACCTCCTTCATTTTCTTTTTCTTCTCTTGATAGTCTTCCCGGCTTCTACAAGAACTACTGAAAGTGTTACTGTCTTTCCTGCTTCCTCTCTTCTTCTCTTCCTCTCTTCTTCCCTCTCTCTTCTCTCTTCCTCTTCCTCTTCTTTGTCTCATGGACTTGATGGTCACTTACTTTCTACTGCTGCAACTTATGCATCAGTGCCTAGCAGTTCCGCGATATACAGTGAACAGCGAGGCCCAAGAGCTGGACAAACCCCTCTCACTTCTTCTCTCTCAGGGTTACTGTGCTAACACTCATTCACCAGGAAGTCAAACGACTGATCAATGTCGTCTTCATCCTATCAGCAACGGACCTACGTCTTACAATACTAGTAGTACTAGTCCTGAGGATATCAATGATACTACACATATTGCTACTGATACTAACTATAGTAGTAAAACTATCGATCGCAATAGTATAAGTGTGGGTGCTGTTGCGCCTGAGGGAGGCACGAATGCTTGCGAACACACTAGTATGTCGGAATCTTCTTCTAATTATCTATATGACGTCAATACATCTGTTGTCGACTGTGTTATTACTGCACCTTCTGTCGTTACTCATGTTGCACGAATGCCCTTTTGTAATGAACGAGAGATAGTAGCAGCAAAAGGGGCAGCTACGGCAGTTGACGAACAGGGAAAAAGAAAAAGAAGCAGAAAACGACGTCGAAGCCCAACACCATAAACAACATCAGCAGCAGCAAGCCAAACACAGTCTCCCCTTTGTATACAAGGGACGCATTCTACACTTCCAGTCATCGACACAATAATACGAGCAACTTGTGCATCATATTTAGAGTCTCCTGAGACTGCTGTTTCTGTCGTAGCAACCCAAAAAAGTGCCGCTGCCGAAATAGTTATGATACCAGCTAGTGACAAGAGTGCTACTAGTATTCGTCCTCCCACTGCAGGGAGCGCTGTTGCTTCTGAATCTACTGTTGCTAGGACAAATGCTGTCGATGATCTTCCCGCTGTTGGAACTGCTGTTGATGAGATTCCGGCTGCTGAAACTGCTCTTGCTGAGATCGCTGTTGGTGAGATTCTTCCTGCTGGAACGGCTGTTGCTAAGACTGCTGCTGAGGAGAATCCTGCTGCTGGAACGGCTGTTGCTAAGACTGCTGCTGTGGAGATTCCTGCTGCTGAGACTGCAGATAGTAAGTCTCCTTTAAGCGGTCGGTAAAGCTATCACTGTACCTGCTGGGCTTGCTGCTACTGTTGTTGCTAGTGAGGTTATTCACGGCAACAGCAATCCCAGCAACAGTCTGCCCAAGCAACAGCAGCAGCAGCATCTGTCCCAGAGAGCAAAAGCAGCAGCACTTGGAGAGACATTAGCAGCAGCAGCAGCAGCACTGGTCCACACACTAGGGGAAACAGAAGTAGAGATGTGTGTCAGGAAATTTTCTCCGAGAGTAGCTGATGCAACTTTTTCACCTTATACACCTCCTGGCTCACAGTGTGACACTCGTGCTTCTCGCAGTCAGGTGCGGCACGGGCAAACACCAGTACGTCAAAGCAGCAATGTGACGACGGCCACTCTGCGCGAAAGAAAATGTAGAAGCAACAGCAACAGCACACTATCCATTGTTGCTGAAAGGCCCTGTAGATACATCGACTAATATCTCTCCTGTATTCTTTTCTCTGTCCTTTCCTCAAAAAACCCACCAGCACTAAGCGAAACACCTCGTCACGCTTCGCTTTATCAGCAGCATCACTTGACCTACACTACAGCAGCAACATTCAAGTAATAGTTGCTGAAGGAGCACCTGTTGGTTACCGCAGTACATCAAGCAACCGTCCCCTTATAAACCACGTAGATAGCAAGCGAGACATTAAGACATAAAACAACGCAAACGAAGAGAAGATAAGGCACAGCACTACCAGTAGTAGTGCTCGCAGCAGCATGAATACGGAGCAGCAGCAACAATAATTTAAGCAGAGGTAGGACCAGCAGCAGCAGTGCCAGCAGCGTGCACCAGAGGAACGCTGCTGTTTCTGAACGCATCCAAACGTCGCTGCTGCGGCAATAGTAGCAACCCTACATGTATTATTCGTGGATACGTGTAAAGGCGCTGCGTAATTGTGGGGACAGCTAACCTTCATGTATGTATGTATGTATGTATGTACGCGCAGTGCCATTGGGTAACACGTGTATACCTGTGCGGATTACATGGGTACGCAGCGACATTTGATAACACAGCTGGACGTGGAATGATTCTGTATGTAAACGTATATATATATATATGGTATGCCCCATTCATCTCTCATTGTCTCTAACACTCTAGACATAAATATACGAATATACCTGTCCAGTAATCCAGCTAATTATGTATCTGCTCCTATATATATATATATGTGTATTGTGAGGATCTGCGTATATCTGTTTTCAAGTCCTTCCTCCACCATTGTAGAGGTGCCATTGGGCAGATGGTTGGAGGGGTTGACAGAGATACATCAGTACAATAGGTTAATCCTCAAACTGATTGTATGTAGGGTGTATACATACAAACGGCTCACGCTTCTGCGGGTACCGTCGTAGCGCAAATTCCATACTGGTGGTATAGTTGCGTACACATGAAGATCACGCACGCTTCTCGAAGCAACCTCGTAGTGCCAATGCGTGTTAAGAGCCCCGCACGGTCTTGCTCGCTGTTGCCGCAATTTCGTGTTAGCAGCGGCTGTCATCAGCCAAGTTACTGAGTCGATATAAGCTTTCTTTGTTGATCCTACCCGGCTATAGGACTAGCGTAGAAGGCCCAGTACTGAAAGATTACAGTATATGTGTACCGTGTAAGAATCTACCATGAATGTTGCAGCAGCAGCAGCAGCAGTGCTGCTGAACTTGCAGAGTTGCTCTCAAAAACAGTTACATACGCCAGCCCGCATGTATGGGGCGGGCGATGCAGACAAAAATGAAACGCGCTCCCTCCCCTCCTAGTTGCAGCTGCAGAAGCGCGCAGACACAAAGTTGAAACCCTCAATGCTACACAAGTGATAGCAGTAGACTGTCATGACAGAAATGCAGCAGTAAGAGTAGAAAGAATCTCACCACACTACGCTGCTGCCGTCCAGAAGGTAGCACCAGTAGTAAGGGCATATAGCAGCCAACATAGTGGAAAGCGGGTGAGCTGACGCTACGCGCCACCCCTTGCCCATGGCAGCGACCCGCCTCGGTTGTCAAAACAGCGGGTATGCATTAGCAGGCGCAAATAAAAGAGCGCAGAAACGCAGAGAGAAGGGGGAACATTCGCGCACGCTGGCCTGCAGAAACCCTCAAGGTTTGTCTAGCCATCACTTACTCATAAGCGTGCTCCAGCCACCAGCTCTTCCATTACAGTTGTTTCTTTGTTCCCCACCACGCGGGCGCGCAATACGTCTTTCTATCTGTAGATGCTATCGATGCTCCAACGGCTTCTCAGCACTGGCAGTTGTTGCTACGGCGGGCGTATGCGTTAGCGCTGAAGGCGCAGAAGCAGCGATAAGATTGTTAGTGTCATGCGTTGTCACAAATATGAACGCACTTCTCGGGGTAGAATGCAGTGACACAAAGGTGCGAGTCCTGCTGTTCTGGTGGTAGGAGATCCATTTTTGGCGGCGGTTCCGCTTGAAACGTGACCCACAGCAGCCTTCTGATGAGTGAAAGGCTGGCACCAGGGCTTTACGAGAAGTAGAGAGTACCAAGTGTATGCGAGTAAAACACAGGTCTGGCTCCTCAGGCTAACAGAGATTAGCAGGAGTACGCGTGAGTGAGTAGGTGGCAGTGGCTCTTCGAAGCTAGGGAGCACGTGGAACGGGCTTGAAAGAAAAGATTCGTTACTTGCTTCCCCGCTCTCAATCGTTTCTAACCTGTCTTCAAGAATCACCTTCTCTTTCGTCCGGCAGCGTTGCAAGTGAGAACCACAAACACTGGCTGGTGTACCAGGCCAGCCGTTGTAAATAGCTTCTGGGGGTATAGACCTGAATTCTGGACTTTGTTGCCCCCCTTGGCACATAGACTTCCATTACTTGCACGCCAGCAGGCGCTTGACGTCACCACACAACTTATTACAATCAAGGTTATCATTTTAGGCGTTTGCTTGAGGCACATTCTCTATAACTTGCTGTTGCAACTCTCGAGTAACCGTTTGTAAGCCGCAAGTAGTGCAGCTCACGACAGGGACTCCACAGCAGGCTCCCTTACATACATGCTTACGTGCCTCCTCTTGGGTGTTTTCCGTAAGGGCAATCTGGTGGCAACGAGCAACTGAGGAACCTTGTTTATACGCTCCAAAGTGGTCTAGCAATGCAGTGCGTTGCTGTAGCCGCCTCTTCGGAGGATTTTTTACAGGTCTTGCCCCGGTATTAGTCGTAACTTCACGGCGAACACCGGGAAAAGGATTTTCAGGCTCTGGAGCATGTCTGCCTACGCACCGGAAACCTAAAAGGTATCAGACTTCACCCCGTAGCAAAATGTTGATGTATGTGGGAAGAAGCTCGGATGCCACCCTCCTAGGCGAGGGCTTTGCTTGCCTAAGAGTGTTCCTGAGGGGCTTCTTCATTCACGTGTGACCTTACAAGTGATCGTGCAAAGTGAAACATCCGTGGCGGGGTCGCATCTGTGTGAAGTCATCTAAGGCAAAACCACACACAAATACTGCACCTTCAATGGAGTAGGGCTCAGGTAAGTGGCTGAGCGTCTGGAGAAGAGGCTTTGCTTTTGTTACCGCATGTTCTGTTTCTCTAGAAGCGTTTCGGCGCTGCAGGTGAAGTCACGCGAACCGTTTATTACCAGGCGAAGAAACACCCTTACACTTTTATACGAACGTTCGGGGAAGATATTCTATCTCTCGTATTTCCCCTTCCTCCTGTCACTATCAGGACGGATGCGGTGCACATACGAACACCAGCTGAGGAACCCGCCTGCGGCTAAATAGATCTCCAATCGAGCAATCTGGCCGCCAGAACGGACCCTTGTCTGTTCAGCGCTTAATTCAGAAACATGACTATTTTCTCAAGTCACGTCGTCCATTTTTGATGTGTACACCCTCAGCTTGCTTTCCACATGAAGAGACCTCGCTGCTACAGGTAATCTGCTGCAAAACGATTCTATCAAAATGATACGAAGCGTCACCCTCATGCTGAGAGAACGAGCGCTCGCTCGGCGCGTAGCACCGCGAGCAAACATTCTCATAAGAGTAGTTTCTGAAGTGCGGCATGACGCAGGACAGGTTTACACGCATTGAGCGCGTCGTGGCCTCAGGAGCTCTCCACGTCATTCCGGTTCTGAATGCTTAAATGTGCGCACCCCCAGTATTCCGATATTAAGTGGCTTATGCGCGAGTAAACTGCATTCGCAGTGAAAACAACTCTCTGTTTCGAACAATTTGTGCAGATACACGTGAATCAGGCCATCGTACGAGTATATGCGGACTGGGGATATCCGTCCGTTTGTGGAAGCGCTGCCCTTGTGGCCAGTCGCTTATAGTAACAAACATGGAATGTACAATTTTGCCTAGGATTTGGGCTGAGTCAAGTACGAGAAAACTGCTGCGCGCCTGTGTTGTAACGGCACATCACTTGTTTTACTTGTGATACGCTTCTTTGAAAATGTTGCCAAGCTTTTGCTAGAGAGCTGAGTATGTTTGCGGGAATCTAGTGTACGTACACACCAACGGGTGCGCCCCGTTACAGGTAGTGGGCTTGGAGTTGTCGCAGGCCCGCCTTTGGCTATCACCAGCTATAGAGAGAACCATTTGTCTCTTCAGGCGGGGACTAGTGTCTCCAAGGAGAAGACCAGCACGGCGGACCAGTACGGCTGGCTCTTACGAGAGCCACGCAGGCTAGCATTCTCCACTTGCTGCACGCCGATCCTTGTGAGAGCAGAAAATGAAGAGACTTGATTAGCAAGATATCCAGGTTAGACTGGAAGGTTGCGTGTATACTGGTTCACATGTCTAAATCCGCATGCTGCGCGGTTCGGTCCGCTGCATGCGGGTGTCTACTTCGGGTAATAAGGAGATAGCAATGTTTGGGGCGCGGACGTGGACTCTTCCCATCCATGCATCATGCAATTTCCTCATAAATCCTTTTCCAAGGTTCCAATGCTCGTCCTGCTGTGTCACGTTCGATATAGCTGGGGGTCTTTAAGGTAGAAGACACGCACCCGCCGCCGCCACAACTCTGCTCCGTTGTTGCACGGATCGAAACCTCGTCCACTTCTCATTCCTGCCCACGTATTGCCCGTGGCTCTCCTCTACGAAGTATTTTTTTCTCTCAATCGCTCACACGTGTGTTTGGTGTCGGTCCCTACCTCTCCCCGCCTTCGAGCCCGCATCGCAGCAGAATACCTGCCTGGTGGTGTCTACTATGTGCATGAAGTGGACAATCTCATATGTGTTTACTTGTGGACATGAGCTTATAAACGTCCTTATATCGGTGCTCACGCAAGCGTCTGTGTACGCTTGAACTGTAGAGCTGCAAAATGCATTCGAAGAACAGGTCGTAGGCCACTCAGGTGTGGCTGTGAATAGCTTGCTTTGGAGCAGTGAAGATATACCATGCGTGCGCGAGTACCCCTGCAGCGTAGCCGCCTCAGAGTTCCCAGGCGGCTTTCTGGCACGCATGCAGCTCAGAGGATTATACCCGCCTATCTTGTCTGCGGTCGGCGGAGGAGGGCACACGAGAGTCCAGCCTGAGGCTCACTCCGGCGGCGTTCGTGTATATGTGTGCGGCAGGGCCTGATCCCAGCGCCGTTCTTCTTCATGCTCCAGTAGTGTATAGGTGTCCGTCGCGGGCCTGGCCTTCTCCTCGTGTTGCGTACGTCATATACAGCCGAACACAATCTCGTTCTCTAAGTGTGGTAGGACAAACTAGCAAAAGGGAAATACACACTAAAGAAACGCAACACACACACACACACACAAATATGTATGCACATATGTATGTATCAAAAGACACAATGAAGCTTCCCAGCAGACGGCCGCTGTTGCTTCGCTCAGGCCCTTTCCTTTCACGCTGCAGAGGTAATCTGTTCCCCTGCACTTCCGTTTCCGCCATGAGCATGACTACATGCAGAATCCGTAAATTTCTGCAAGCACCACAGCATTCGTATCCCTTCACGAAGGTTCTGCCTTGTGAATCATCCTTATCAGTTGTCCCTATTGTCGCTTTCTCTCGTGCTGTTGCTTGTGCGGCGAGGTCATCGGCAACGTCATCCCTCTCACACACGCTACTAATGCTGTTTCCGGTGTTGGCGACCCTACCGCTAGTTGCTACTGCTTTTGCGGGTACTGCTGCGTCTTGTATTGCGCCTTCTCTCCATACTTTACCACATATCCCCCTTCCCTCTCAGTCGTTCACGATGCTCGCTGTGCTTTTTTCCGTTTTTTTTCCTCTTCTCTCTCTCTTTTGCAATTTTCCGACTTCCTATTGTTTTGCATGCTCTCTCCTTTTTCACCCCTTTATCAGCAAAACCCCCTGTCTCCCATGGTGCTGCACAAGCGTTCTTTCTTTCCCAGTGCGAACCGTCGCCCTGTGCGCTGAAAGCCTTAAGTGATTCCTCATTCTCTTGTTTGACGCGACGATCTCATTTGCCTTCCTCTTGTTTTCTCCTCGGCCCCCTCCAGCATTCTTCCAATCTGCATATATCTTCTTCCAGTTCTACCAGCCAATTGCACGATGTCTCTAGTGCTTGTGATGTCTTTGCAACAGTGAAACAGCAACGTCATTGTACTTCTCGATGGGAATTATGGCTGTTGCGTCATCCCCCTTTGCGGTCGACATTATTATCTTCTTTGTTATACGCAGTCTCTCCCCTCTTGCATAAAAAATATATTTTCACTCCAATGCTCCTGCTACAGAAATATCCCAGACAGCAGGACGCTGCACCGAGCACTACAGCACACCAGCACATCTCCTCGTCACTTTCACTGATGACGAAGCTCCCTCTTTCAATCAAGCGACTGTCGAGACGCCGTCTCAAGAACACAGAGCGTGTAAGTCATCCTCTAAGCGCCTTTTTTATTCTATACTCTCGCCGTCAAATGTTTTCCCCTCAGTCTGTGTGTACACCAGTACCCTCTTCGTCACGTCGTCTCTCTCCTTCCGTGCCTGTACCAGCATGCACCAGCAAAAGACCCTCACCTGCTGATGGCTATGTGGCAGAAATGGCTGCATGCAGCAGCTCTCATAGTGCAGCTAAGGCTACTGAAGTATTTGCTACAAATAAAATTCCCCTACTGCGTTGCTGTCGCTTCAGGGGCACCACCAATTACCTCAAGCGACGCGCCTGCAGTATCTTCAGCGCCAATGACAGCAGCGGTAGCACCAGCAGCACCACCAGAAGATACAGCAGCAGCAGCACTGGCGAGCACATCATCACAGGCACCAAAAGAAGATGAACCCGCAGTGTGTGCAGCACCAGTAGCAGAACCAATAGCAGCAGCAATACTAGCAGCATTGCCAGCCACAGCAGCAGAGACAACATCACCAGGAGAAGGAGCAGTGACAGCTCACAGAACAGTAAACCGTGAACGTGCAAACATATGCAGCACTACATTTGTGGAAACCTTGCCGCGCTTCCTGAACACCAATATTGGCAAATACCTCAAGCAGGAACCACCCTTTCCCACAGCAGCAGCAAGAGCTGCAGGAACAGGAGCAGCAGCAGCAGCGACAGCAGCAGCAACTGGGGCAACGGAGAGAGTTGAAACACAA
This sequence comes from Ochotona princeps, assembly GCF_030435755.1. NCBI lineage: Eukaryota > Metazoa > Chordata > Mammalia > Lagomorpha > Ochotonidae > Ochotona > Ochotona princeps. The sequence continues at coordinate 36,985 of NW_026696137.1, read as the reverse complement.
GAGCCACCGCACGATAGACTGCAGCACACATATAAATTCATTCAAACGTCTTACTGCGAAAACAGTCCTCAAACCCTCGTACAGTCAGAGAAGAAGCAACAGCAGCAGGATCAGCAACAGCAACAGCAGCAGGATCAGCAACAGCAACAGCTGCAGCTTATACCAATAGTTGACCTTGCTGTCGGTGGCAAGCATGGGGTAGTTGTTTTTTCGTCGGGTGACGTTGTGTGTTTTCAGGACAGCAAGGCAAAGAGTGACCTCAGCGCAAAACAACGGGACAAAGGCAGTATTATATTCTTCTGCTTTCAAGTCTTTTTTCACTTCCTTCTTCCATTTCCAGTATATATGCTTCGGCTTTCGCTTCTTCGTCAGGTCCATCGTCTGAAATTTCTGCCTCGTCTTCCTTTCTTTCTTCATCGCCAACACCTGCCGTGTCATCGATGCATAATTCATTTCCACTATCCCAATCGTCTGAAACAAATAAAGTGTCCTCGATCAACCCCTTTCCTTCTTCTTCTTCTTCTAGTTCTGCGAGGTCTCTTCTCTGCCTCGCCCCTCGTCATTCGTGAAAGCAACTTTTTACAAAACGTTTCAGTCAAAAGAGCAAAAGTCTCGTGAATATGCTCTTTCTTCTGCTGCGAGTTCACGTAGCCTGCTATCTGCCGCGATTTCTAACACCTCAAAATGGCTGGAAAGGCCGCGTTGTACAAGTTGCATGCGGAGAGTCTCACTCCTGCGCTGTCACTGATACCGGCTGTCTATACACGTGGGGGGCAGCTGCTACACGCCTACAGGGAAATCCTCTGGGTCTGGGGTCATGCAAAAAATGCACCTCTCCTACTCTTGTTGCTTCCGTAAGATATGGAAATCTGTCTGTGTGTGTGCACATGCTTGTGTGTGCGTGTATGTGTGCCCATTCTGTGTATATGAGTGTGTGCGTTTCTCTTTATGAGTAGGTGTGTGTGTGTGGGTGTATGTCCTTTCGTGTGCAAGGGCGTGCGTGGATGTGTCCTGCAAGAGCCTCGAGGCTTCCAAAGCAGACACTACAAAAAGAAGAAGCTTGGATCCATTACTGTATTCGTCTTTCTCCTTTCAGTACCTCTTACATCTAATTGTCGCTCTTACCCTATGCATACTCCTAAGCAGCTACATGTGCCTGTGTGAAGCCCGTACGTTCTCGTGAGTGCACGCAAGACGCGTATATATGTCTATCATTGGAACTCTTAGCGCTTCCGTTGTGTGTGTTGATATGTGTCTATGTCGGTGTATATATATGTGTGTGTTTATGTGTCTGTGTGTCCCCCCCCTATGGAAATCAATCAAACCGCCCTACACACACATACACGTAAAAACTTACGTACTGCCAGACATAGACATACAGTGATCCATACGGTTACCCAGACACACAGCCAGATATGCACACAGCTACTGACACAGCCACAACACACACACAGGCATGCGCGCACAGAGATATATAGACACACACACTCACATACAGACTTACATAACCAGTGACATAGTCACATGCCACCCAAACACATACACAAACAGCCACAGAAACACATCTAGTCATCGACGCAGCCGCACAGACACATGATGGCCGCTGACACAGTCCATACATGTATATATATAGACACAGCCAGTCACACAGTCAGCAGCGGACACAGGCACATACAAACACACCCGAAGGGTCGGTGGTTATACAGGGCACACATATATACATACTCACAAATACTCAAAATGTTGACGAAACACACAATTATACGGACGTGCGGTTATTTGTACAGCCACATGTAGACACACACACACACACATGAGCACACAGAGCCACGTAAACATGTAGCAATTGACACAGGAGACATGTAGACAAGCGCACATAGAAACCGACGGCACACACACAGCCCGCGTAGACGCATGGCAGCTGACACAACTACATGTAGACTCGCACACAGATGCCCACACGCACAGTCACGTAGACAAGCAGCAACTGACACAACAATAGGTAGACGCGTAAACAGACACACGTACAGTGAGGGATCTAGTCATATAGCAACGGGCACAGCGGACGCGCAGACATGCAAACAAGCACACACACGCATGCTTACACACACATACAGAACCAGGTAGACATGCGAGCAACTGACACAGCGACATGTAGACACGCACCTACACACACAGAGACACGTAGGCGCATAGCACCAGACACAGCGGCATGTAGACACGCAAAATGACCCACACACACATATGCCAAGAGCCTCGCAGACACCTCGCAACACACACAGCAACACGTACACACCCATACAGACACACTCATATATGCACACACACTCACACGCAGTCACGCAGACACATAGCAACTGACACAGAGACATGTAGACATGCAAACAGATACACACTCACATACACACACTCTCACATAACACACACGCACACGCATACACATACCACACACACACGGAGCCACGCAGACAAATAGCAACTGACAAAACCATATGTAGACACGCAATCACACGTACACACAGAGCTACGGAAATGCACAGCCCCAGAAAAAACAGTGACATGGCAACCACAGCTTAACCGCCTATACACCCTTATCAAAGCAGCCCACTCTCACAACAACAAACACAGAGGCATACACACGTAAACACATCAACAGAAACCGCTTACCACGCATCAAGTTGTCATCGACGGCTACAGAATTTCTGCACACGGTGTATGTGTATAACAGCATGCCTCGTGGCCGACCAGCCTTGTCCCTGATCATATATATTTGGCGTGCATGCCTGTGTATGTGTGTGTGTGTGTGTGTGTCTCTGTGCGTTATGTATGTGTTTGTGTTCGTGTGTGTGTGTGCGTATGTGTGCATGTGTGTGTGTGTGTGTATTTATGTATGTATGTATGTATGTCTGGTGCGTGCGTGTGTGTGTGTTGAGTGTGGGTGTGTGGGTGTGTGTGTGTGTGTGTGTGTGTGTTTGTGTCTGCGTCTGTATGTGGTTGTGTGTGTGTGTGTCTGTGTCTGTGTCTGTGCGTAAGTATGTGCGTATGTATGCATGTGTGTGTTTGTGTGTGTGTGTATGTGCGCGTGTAGGTATGTGTTTTGTGTGTGTGTGCGTGTGTGTATGTAATGTATGTTTGTCTGTGCGTGTGTGTGTGTTTGAATGTGTACCTCCTTGTGCATATGCGTGTGTCTGTCTGTGTGTGTTTGTTTGTGTGTTGCGCAGTTCCAGGAAGCCGGGAGTTTGTCACCGGCGTTGCCTGCGGCCCTCATTGGACACTTTGCTGTACAGGTACATGAGGCTTTTTGACACTTTGCTGTACAGGTACATGAGGCTTTTTCTGCTTTTTTTACCTTCATTGTCTAGAGCTCGAAGGTGGAATATCTGGCACACTGCGTCCCTTCCTACTTCGATATGTTTATGTTAATTCGAACTCTACTGACGCTGCCACTGCATTTGTACGATAGGGTGGCAACGGCTGCTGCTGTTGCGGCTGCCACATGTACGCGAATGAGACATCAGATAAAACAGAAACTCAATCATTCAACAATGTTAATCCTGCCGCTGACAATATTGTTGCATATATATATGTATATATCTATATGTATATGTATTTTGATCGTAGTGTCTCCTGATGCTGCTGTATACATGTGGATATATACATATGGGATCCCTAGGACTGTTGATGATTGCTATATATACATATATGTATAAGGTGTTGCCAACGACAGTTTCTGGCGCTGCATGTGTATAAATAAGCGATTTGTAACTACTAGTTTGCTGCTGTTGGTACATTCGCGCGGCAGCTGTTGCTAATGAGGCGTTGTTCTCTCTCTCTCATTCGCTTGCAGCGTGTACTATTTGCTTGTGTGTGCTGGTGCTCTTTTTTTTGCTGTCGACTGCGTTGCTGTTGTCTTTGTTGCTGCTCGTGTAGACTTCTGTCTTACTCCGTGCAGTTCTTCGCGTGGTGTTTCTTCCTTCGCTCTCTCCTTAAAGTGTAAGAGTCCGGGAGCCCGGTAGCATAATGCGTGTATTTCTTTTTGCCTTTGCTTTCGTTGCTGCTGCTGTTGTTGCAGCTGCTGCTGTTGCTGCTGTTGTTGCAGCTGCTGCTGTTGCTGCTGTTGTTGCAGCTGCTGCTGTTGCTGCTGTTGTTGCAGCTGCTGCTGTTGCTGCTGTTGTTGCAGCTACTGCTGTTGTTGCTGCTGCTGTCGCTGCTGCTGTTGTTGCAGCTGCTGCTGTTGCTGCTGTTGTTGCAGCTACTGCTGTTGCTGCTGCTGTTGCTGCTGCTGTCGTTGCTGCTGCTGTTGCTATTGTCTTCATGTAGTCTTTATATACTATATGTACAGACTATGTAAGTGTTTTCAAGCGTGATGATGCGTGTATCTGTCTTGCTGATGAATGCTGATGCTGTTTGTGTAATTTTGAAGCAAGCCGCCGTATCTATGCAGCAGGACGCGCTGACTTCGGCGTAACAGGCAGAGGGCCCAGAGGCAGTTGTTCGGTCTTCGAAGAAGTAGAATACTTCAGGCCTATCATGCAGCCTGATACATACAAAAGAGACCAGGAGTTACTCCAGTTGCAAATCGCTGACTTCCTTCGGGCTGAGCAAGGAAGACAAGAGAAGCAGCCACAACAACACCACCACCACCACCAGCAGCAACAACAACACCGGCACCACCAACAGCAACAATTACAGCAAGAACAGCAGCGAGTACCGCAGCAGGGACAGCAGCAACCATACACACGAAGGAACGAGACCGGTCTTTATTATCATCATCGCTATGCTTTGAAGCAGCCTGCGAAGCTACAGCAGCACAAGCAACAGCAGCAGCAACAGCAGACGCACCGGCAACAGCAGCAGCGGAGGCAACAGCAGCAGCGGAGGCAACAGCAACAGCGGAGGCAACAGCAGCAGCGGAGGCATCAGCAACCGGACTTAGATCAGCTGTGGCCATCTGCACAGAAACTCCTAAGTAGACAATTAGATCCGCAGTACGTCGAGCACCACCGAACACAACAACGAGAACACCACCAGCAACATATACTAAGAAGTCAGCACGAAAAGCACCAGCAACAACAGGAACAGGAGTACCGGCGCGCGGCTTTCCAGAAGCAGCAGGAGCAGCAGCAACAGCAGCAACACCATCAACAGGAAATGTTGCAACAGTACGTTACACGAGAGAAGCTGTCACAGCGTGTGGAGGGGTGGTATTCAGCGTGTCATGAGACTGCAGGGGGGCGAGGGCAGCATCAGCAGCAGCAGGAGGAGGAGGAGCGGCAGGAAGTGAGAGGACATCATTCAGATGGTAGTAGTAGACTCCTCGCTGCAGGGAGCTCCAGTACACAATGCAGTAAAGAAAGCCATGCTGCAGCAGCAGCAGCAGCAACAGGAGCAACAGCAGCAGCAGTAACAGCAACAACAGCAGCACCGGCAGCAACAGCACCAACAACAGTGGTTGGAGTGGCGGGAGCAACGGCAGACTGTGCAGCATCACTAATACTACGAGGAGTAAAAGCAAAGACGACATCTGCCACAGCAGCTGAAGCAGCACTACGCGAAGTTGCATCATCATCAGCAGCAACGACGGCGTCACTCGCAGTGGCAGCAGCAGCAGCAGCCACAGCACCGTTGCACATACCTCCAGCACCACCAGCAGCAGAAAAAAACGCAGCAACACCCCCAGTAGTAACGACATTGCCACCATCACCACTCACGTTATCACAAGCAACCGCAGCAACAGTACCAGCAGCAACAGCAGCAGCAGCAACAACAGCACCGACAGCAGCATCAGCAGAGGACACTACTACGACTACTACTCCTACTGCAGCAGCAGCTGCAGCAGCAGTAGTAGAAACGGACGCTGCAGCAGTAGCGGCAAGGAATCCAGCAGCCACACTAACACCAGCCACAGCAGGGGGCAGGGATTGGAATTTGGTGGGTGGACGGGTGCCTGGTTCGGAGAGTGTCTGGCCGGTGACGAAGAAGCAGCAACAGCGACAACACTCGTTGTCAGCCAAAACTGTAAGGAGTATAAAGAGAAGTAAAGCAGCAGACGATGATGAAGCGCTGCAACCTTTGTTGTGGAACCAACGAAGAGGCGACCACCTCAGCAGCCACACTGACGAGGACAACAACAGCACCAAAAGAAGTAGCAACAGCCACACTGACAGTCGCAACAATAGCATAGGCAACAGCAACAGCAAGACCACTGGCAACAGCAACAGTAACAGCAGTGGCAACAGCAACAGCAGTGGCAACAGCAACAGCAATAGCAGGGGCAACAACAACATTTGGAGCACTCTGGCAAAGAAAGAGGAAGAAGTGCTGCCTGTTCAAATTGTTTGTGGGAAGTGGCATTCGCTGCTACTGACCTCCGATGGGCGTCTCTGGGCGTGGGGTAATAATGCAGAGAGAGAGTTGGGGAGAGATATACCGGAGGTATTACAGTAGTGTAAAGTCATGCAGACTTCCAAAATGTGTTCATACACACAAAAACGCTTTATTCCTATCTGGCCCTTTCGGCCTGCCTAAGAAAATCTTTTCCTCTCTCTCTGTATATATATGTGTATATATACGTAGATCTTACTACTACTACTACAACAACAAAGACAACAACTACTGCTCGCACTACACTAACATTACTACTACTACTGCACATACTGTTATTATTACTATGACTATCAACTACTAGATTGATTCTATTACTATATAGCTACCACAGAACTCCTACCACTTCTAATCACTACCGCTACTACCCCTCTCTCGACTGCTAATCATACTAATACTATCACTACTACTATTACTATACCACTCCTACTTTTCCTCTTCTTATTATTATCACTAGGACTAATATTACGACAATAACTACAACGAGAACAACCTCTACTAATATTCTTCTATTGTTACTTTTACCTGATGTATATTACTAATGCTATATCGACTACGACTGTTACTGCCCCTGTATTTTCACCGGCAGGCTCTTACTACTACTACTAACTACCACCACTACTACCGCTACTATAACTGACGCCCCGATAATCCTATTACTACTCCTACTACTACAACTTCTATTACAACAACAACTACTACCACCAGCAGACACCTAACACTCGTATGAACTTCCCACTAGACGACTACTACTACCACCACCACCACTACTACCACTACTACCACTAGTACTATTACTACACGTATCGCCACAGTACTACTACTATCAGTGGCTACCAGCCGACTGAAACCAAAATGCATTCTCTACTGGACTATACAATTTGTATTAGTATTATTCTACACATACCACCAGACTGCGGCAACTAGTACTACTACTACTACAACTACAACTATACTGCTGCTGCTACTACTACTACTGCTTTAACTGAAGTCAACATACTATCACTATTACCACTACTAACACTACTACTGCTTCTCTTGTGATTATCACTATAACTGTCTATACTTCTCCAGCTAGTAATGTTATCACTATACTACTATATCTACTATCGTTGTTCTGATTTTTACCAAAGACTCCTACTGTCTCTAACTTTATTCTACTACTACTACTGTCACTACTACAACTGCTACCCATCTACTGATAGTACTATGCTATCACCACTAGACTACGAGTATTATTGCTGCTTCTACTTCTGCCATCACTACTGCTTCCACTACTGCTACTGCTTCTGCTGCTGTCACTTGTGCTGCTGCCACTTCTGCTGGTATTACTCCTGCTGCTACTACTTCTGCTAGTTGTAATTCCGCTGCTACTACTGCTGCTGGTATTACTTCTGCTGCTCCTACATCTGCTGCTACTACTTCTGCTGGTATTACGTTTCCTGCTACAACTTCTGCTGGTATTACTTCTGCTGCTACTATGCCTGCTGCTTGTATTTCTGCTGCTACGACTTCTGCCGCTATTACTTGTGCTGCTGCCCGTGTTTATCCCACTGGTGCTGCTGCTGCAGCATCGCTGCATCAGTTGTCACTACTGCTGCTTCATAATTCCTGCTCTTATCGCTGCTGCTGCTGCCACTAGTACTACTGCAGCTGTTACTACCACTTCTGCTGCTCTCCTTGCTCCTGCTACCGTTGCTGCTGCTGCTGCTGCCATTACTACTACTACTACTACCACTTCTGACGCTCTCACTGATTCTGCTGCCATTGCTGCTGCTTCTCCCGCATGTGCTGCTCCCAATGCTTCTGCTGCCATTGCTGCTGCTGATGCCCTTCTGCAGGTGTTGGTGGTGACTTACCCTGTCGCTACCACGTCGTAATATTCTTCTTTCTTTTTCTAGACACACTAGTGTTCTGTGCTGAGTGAATATTCAGAAAGCATATACTCCTTCATTCATTTCTTTTCTTCCCACCACGACTGTTATGTCTGGTGCAATCACCTGTCTGAGTGCGTGTGCGTCTGTGTCTGTGTAACTGTGTCTGATGTGTCTGTGAGGCTGGTTCTCGCGCTGCCGTCTCATACTGTGTGTGTACCTCTACGAGTACGTGTGTGTGGGTATAATGTTTTGTTAATACGTAATATATATATGTATATGTCTGTGTGTGGGTGTGGGTGTGTGTGTGTGCGTGTATGTCTGTCTGCAGACGGCAGCAACACCACGCCCGACTGTACGTATGCTGCATACCCGGTTCTGCTTCATTCCTTTTTTTTTGCCAATAAAAAATTACGCACATTGCTGCTGCTTCTAAACAATCTCTTGCTATGACTGGTAAGAACAATCTAATCATATGCAAATGTTGTTACGTGTCTATATTATGTCTCCGTATCTATCTGCTCAGGAAATATCCTATACATGAATACATATATATATATATATATACATACATATATTCCCCCATATGTATATACCTAAGTGCACACGCTGCATATTTGCATACTCTTCCTCCTTCCCGCTTTTCTCGAAGTATATACTATATACCTATATATTTTCTATTATACTATGTATCTAGATATATATATACGTATACATATATATATATATATACATACGTGCGTAGAGTTTCCACTACTACTAGATTTTTCTCTTTCCTCTCTCTCTATATATGTATAGTTACCTACATTTTCCACTTGTTTAGCCTCCATCTTCTTATCCCCGTGTACAACCTGCACACATTTACATATATATATATATATATCCAATATGTATATGTGCATGCTTACCACTTTGTCTTTTCTCTTCGTTTCGTGGAGCTGCCTCTATTTTTTCACCTACTTATGGCAAGTCATCGCGGTATGCTAATACAAAAGCTCATGCAAAGGTCTCTATTGGAATAAGTCTCTGGGCTATATACACAAGATAATGGTCCTATGCGAATACGCAGGCACATATATATATATATATCGGCCTCTACCGTTCGCTCTTTCTATCTCTATCTCTCATTCTCCGCATCTAGCTCTACCTCTCTATCTCTTTATCTCTCTCTGTCTTTCTCTCTTTCTCTATTTCTCTCTTTCTGTTCCTCTATTTTTCTCTTTCTCTCTCCTTCTCGCTTCCTCTCTCTTCTCTCTGTCCCTCTCTCCCTTTCTCTCTAATTATGTGTTGTTTCTCTTTATACATATATGGATGTATATATGTTTTACTACTGCCTCTTTGGTAGAGGTGTTTGTATGCAAAGAATACACGCTGGTGCTTACTGAATGATTTCACGGTAGAGGAGACATATATGTACTTCACTATGCAGCACGGTCTTCCTATTACGGCTACGCACCCTACCTCGCACTATTCACGTATACACGTATTCATATATATACATGTGTATACATATATATATATATATAGAGAGAAGAGAGAGAGAGGGGAGAGAGAGAGTAACTTTGCATAGCGCTGAGTTGCGTTGTTGATTCCATCCGCGTGTGTGTCTATATGTCTTTCAAGGGGTTACGTGTCTCTCTGTGTATTTGCTTGTGTATACTACTCACCCGTCTATCCTCCTGTTTGCTTCCCGCGCTGTCATGATAACGAGCAACAGAGGTCTCTGTTACCACGAAGGCGACTCTATTCGGCAAGGAACAACACTGTTGCGTATAAGATAGTGTACGTGTGCTGTTCATGCAAGTAGGCATGCGTATACTTTCGTATATTTTTGTGCTTGTGTATATGCTAATCTGTCTTTCTATGTGTGTATGTGGGTATATATGTATGTGTTCATGTATGTATGCATGCGGGTGTGCGTAGTCCTGTACGTATGTGTATGTGTTTCTGTGTAGGAGTGTGTGTGTGTGTGTACGTGTGTGTGTACGAGTGTGTGTGTATGTGTGTACGTATTGCATGCTCGGTATGTATATATCTGTGTAGATAGTAGATGTTTTATCTGTGTAGATAGTAGATGTATATATCCGTATCGATAGTAGATGTATATATATCTGTGAGTGCAGCATACGCATACATCTAAAAGGACGCGTACATAAGTAAATACGTGTGTATCTGCGTTTGTGTGTGATGTGTGTGTATATATGCATTTGTGTTTATTCTGTGTATACCGCAATATTGTGTTGAATCTATCTCTACTACCGCAGAAGATGGATCGCTCTACGCGTGGGGTGGGACATGGGGGAGATCTCCACATCAGCTGGCTCTGAGTCCTCACTACAAAGAGGTAATATATATCGAAAACAACAACAATTTTCTTCTTCTTCGTCTTCTTCTTCTTCATACTATTACTACTACTAGTAGTAGAACGGTCACTACATATAATCATCCTACTGTTTTGCCTCCAATTATGTATGGTAAAGACTGTCTTTCTAAGTATTACCAACTAGTACCGATACTCCTACTACAGCTATTACTACATAAAATAGTCTTTCTGTTTATATACCAATTGAATGAGACACAATATTTCTCAACACATTTAACTTACTACCTCTACTACAAGTACTAATACTACTACTACTATTATTAGTATCAATACATGTAAGTATCCTGTTCTTTCTCCTTCATTGGGGTAAGAGAAAATATATTAACAGATATGATTTACTACCACTGCTACTCGAACTAGTACCCTGCTAATACTATCAATACTACTACTATCCCTACTACTAGTAACATTACTAGAGAACTAGTAATACTACTACAACTACCCACTACTAATACAACTACAACACAAACACCTACTACTACTACTACTAATACTTCTAGTACTTCTGCTAGTAATACTACTGCTACTACTCCTACTACGACTACTACTACCACAACAACTACAACTGATACTACTACTGCTACTACCACTGATACGACTAATATTACGACTGCTACTACCACCATAACACCAACTACTACTGGTACTGCTACTGCTACTACTACTACTAATACTACTACTAGTAGTATGACTACTAATAGAAATATTACCACTACTACATACGATAGTCCTACTGTATTTTTTATCATGGCATCAGAGAGAGGATATCGATAGAAGTAATCTCTTTCGTACTTTTCTTTTGCATGACTTCAAAAGTCTTTTTATGTACAATGAGAAATTACCTACCTTTCACTTTCTTCTTTTTTGCAACACAATTACAGACAGCATTTTGTAGGAGTACATCTCCTCATAGCGACATTGATATGAAGTGGTGGTGTTTCGTCAAACTCTCGCACTTTTAGCAACTTCTGTATACACGTTTTTCTGTGCTATTGCAATGGCAATGCTTTCTCAGATGTATATATATATATATATGTACACCATAGATATTTATATATATATATATATCCAGATCTCTCTCTGTCTCTGTATATCTCTCTATCTGTTATAATATAATATATGTGTATATCTTCACTATAGCCGTGATTGTGTGCCCTTCTCAGACATACATGTATATACATATATATATTTCTATACATGTATATATATATTTATATATATGTATATATATGTATATTTTTCTCACGGTAATTAAAATTGTGTGCCTTCACGTATAAAGTAGGTTCTTTGTATACTGCACTGACACTCTACTATACACATGTGTATATCTATATAATGATCTCTCACTCTACTTGAAGTCTAGTTCTTTTAATATATTGCATTAGCATGTTATTATCTTACATACAAAGTAGCTCACTATCTGTGTATATGAGTTTTACCTTCTATCGTACTAGCACCGCGTTTTCACATATACAAGCATCTCACCACATTCATGCATCATTTTCACTTGAGATCGCACGTACAGCGTATTCACACATGTATAAATATCTAACTCTACTCATGTACAGTGATTTATTCTTGTATATATCGTGGAACTAAAGTTCATATCTGTATATGGAAAGAAATATTTCATTGAGCGTACACATTAGTTTTATCCCCTGTGTGATATGGTAGCAGCATATTTACATATACAAATATCTCACTGCACTGTAAGAATATTTCTATATATATATACGTATGTATTTATATATATATGTATATGTATATATACGTATATATATGTATATATGTATCGCCTTATACATAGTTGTGCATTAGTTTCTTCCTATATTGCATTAGCAGTTTGTTCACGTATGTAAGTCTCTCACTACATCTATAGACTGTATTTGTTTTACATTGCGCTAGCAGCTTGTTTACGTGTGTAACGTCCTCACCATAGTTATATATGTTATATATATATTATTATATATGTTTATATCACACTAGCAAAAACCTGTATATACATATATAGGCGTTTCACTCCACTTACACATTATTTTCCTCCTCTATTGTACTCACAGCGTAATTTCATATATGTATATGAGTATCTCAATAAACGTTTGCAGTCACTTCTTATATATTGCACTAGCAGCTAATTCGCATATGTAAGTATCTCACTGTAAATCGCTGGATGTTAAACTCATAAATATTTATATATATACATACATATATATACATATATATATGTGTTTAAATGCAGTCTCTTTCTATGCAGCACTGCGACTTTCATTATACACATGTATAGATGTATACACACACAGCGTTCTTACTATCGTATTACGTGCGATCTGACACTCTATACGTGCGTATATATATATATATATATGTATACATTATATAGGGATATATATATGTATATTCGGTCGGTGCTAATAATAATAATAATGCATGAGCAACCCTATCTGATATGTATGTTGCTTCCATTCATAACTGGAACACTGCTGGCCGAATGGTATTCTACATCCCTGTATTGTTGTGTTGCACATAGTAGCAGAAGTCTTATTGAAAACGCATTTATGAGTCCACTTTCATAGTATGTATAGCGCTGCCGACCCTTCACACTTCTATATTTCTCTCTTGCTGTATTGCAGTAGCAGCAGAAATACTCTTCCGTGCATGCTCGTTTCTTACACTGTGAAACACACAGCGCTAGCTAGCCACTAACATCGTATCTATTTCAGATAATATAGCGCTGGTGCTGCCAGCATGTATCTCTGTTTTTCACCAATAATATACGCCACTAGCAACACTCATTTATATATGTGTACGTGCATCTTTGCACATTCAATATAGCATTGGTTGCATGCCTAATCTTAACCTATAGATCTCTATTGCCGCCCTAACTATAATTATATATATATGAAAAAGAGAGACAGACAGAGATTATCGCCCTGGCAACATTCCCCCATGTATATTACCGCCTTGGCAATACTCATATATATATATGTATATGGAAATACTATTATATGTATGTCGCCACCGTAGAAATACTACTGTAAGAGTATTGCCGCCCTGGCGACACTATTGTATATATGGTGCCGCCCTGGCAATACTCATATATATATATATATATATATATATATATATATATATATATATATCTGTTGCCGCTCTGGCACAACTCCTTGCTGCCCTGGAAATACTGTAATATGTATGTCTCCACCCTAACAATACACTACTGTAGAGTTTTGGCCGCCCTGGCAATACCATTGTATATATGTTGCCGCCCTGGCAGTACTCAATATATATATATATATATATATATGTATACGAATATTGCCGCCCTGGAAGTGCTATTGTGTGTATGTCGTCACCCTGGCAGTTCCGTTGTAAGCCTTGCAGCCCTGGCAATACATTACATATATATATATTGCCGCCGATGTATATCTTCACGGTAGTAGTGTTGCATATATACTAATACTATCTTGCGATACCCAGGACAAGTGCCACCCACCTCTGAGTTAATAGAGGTTTTATTTTGGTTTATCACATTTACACCTTCCACTATGTCTTCGTTTTTTTTTGCATTTGAAGCACTAAATGACATATCAATTACTACTATGATATGACATTTTGTCTGTCTGCGTCGCATCCGTGCAGGTAACTTGTATATACTTTGTTTTCTTCATTTTCGCAGCCGCAGCATGCTTACTTTCTCACCACGTCGTCGCTGTCATCTTATTCGTATATATCGCTGTGTCATATTAGCGGCAAGTAATGTATATGTGTGGCCAATTAGTCTCCTCGCAGGAGCTCAAGCTGCTCATATGTCAACAGCAGCCGTGTACTCCTCCCTCTGTCTTTGTGTCTCCCTGTCAGCAGCCATTTAGTCTCCCTATCCTTCTTTCTCTCTGTGTCAGCAGCCATTTACTCTCTCTCTCTTTCTTCCTCTCTGTCTATCTTGCAGTGTGTCTCTCTGTCTCTCTCTGTGTTTCCTCTTTCTTCGAGCAAGCACAGCCATATGTGTTTCTCAGTGGAAAATTCTTGTAAATATTCTCTACACGTGCGTGTATGGCGTGTATGGGGAGAAGTGAAATCCAAATACTGCGCGTAAATACGTGACACTCTGTACAGGCTTCTGTGCAACCTGCTGCTCCTTTGTACGTGCTGGTATCTTACAAAAACTGCTGGGTAGACTCCTTTATTTCTTACACTTCTACGCAGACTTTCGTCTACCATATCATACTCACAATTCGAAGTGTCTGCTCTGATACTAAATTCATGTCTCCAATGCCAAACAAATATGCCTCCTCTTCTCACATTTTTCCTCTGTGGAGACTCCAAACATATATACACACGTACACATATATATATATATATTATATATATATTATATATAGATATGTATATCTCTATATATATACCTCGCTGACTGGACATATGTATATGTGTATCTCTCTATCTGTCTGTATCTCCCTATCTCTCAATATATACACAACTCACACCACCACACATGCCAATTTATATGTATGTAAATACATTAGTACTATATACTGCACCTTACTACTGATGTTTCTAGTCCCGGTTGTATCACCACTATACTACAACACAAGCTACGACTACAGGCACAACTATTGCGAACAGTACAACTATTACAACTACTGCTCATGCTACTACTACTACTGTTACTTCTATCACTACTACCACTATTGCTAGTCGTAATAATACTAGTGAAACTGCCACTCAAATACTACAACTGTCTATGAACATATGTGTATGTGCGTGTGTATGCGGTGTGTGTGTGTGTGTGTGTGTGGTGTGTGTGTGTGTGTGTGTGTGGGATTCTTACGTGTGCAGGTACGTGTATTCGTATACGTATCGCTACGGGTGTGTGCATATGCTGTTTACTGCCTTGTGTGGGTTGCCGCTCCCCGCATATTTTTGTTGTTGTAGAATGCATTGCAGGACTTCCTTGACATGCGCCTGAATACTACTGCCACTGCTACCGCTAATACTACTACTAATGTCTACGTGTGAGTACATTGCATGTATATGTGTGTATGTGAGTATCTAGTTGTCGTAATAGTAGTAATAACAGTAGTAACCCGACGCGACTGGTGCTACTACTACTACTATTACTACTACTTGGTGTATACATGTCCTCTACATGTGTGTGTGTGTGTATGTGTGCGTGTATGTTGGTGTGAGTGGTGTGTGTGTGTGTTTGTATGTGAGTATGTAATGGGTCAATGTGTGTTATTTGCCCCACATTCAGTGTAGTGCAGCCCCTACTACTAATAGTAGTATGACTATTTTCTGTTGCGGTTGTTACTAAATTTACCGTAGAGCGCAATGCAGGATTTCCTGACAAAAATTGACGCCGGCTGGGGTGGAAGAGCAGCAACAACACCAGCGTATCTGACTGACTCGGATTATTTTCTTGCTTTATCTGGTAGGACATAAACGCACTACCTTTGTGTCTATTTCAAAGGAAAAACGAAATCCACAGCCTGTACACACACACACATTCACACACAAATGACTGTGAAATATCTCGATTTCTACGTACACACATATACATATATATATATATATATATGCCTTGCCTATACTAGAACAGGAACAACAGAAAATACTGCTGCTGACTGACTCCAGCAGTATTTTTCTTGCTCTCTGTGAAGAAATGTGGACGGTTTTCTCTTCTGTCTGTTCCACCAGCAAAAAACGAAAAACACACCTCTACATACAAAAGTAACCCCAGGCAAATCTGTGGTCGTCTACAGACACAGATACATATAAAACACAGAAGTAACCCTAGACAAATCTCTCTTTCTCTACATATACAAAATATATATATGTACATATATTTTGTATATATTTGGCGTACACAGATGTAGCAACAATAGCGTCTCTAACTGATTTGAACCAGTTCATTGCTCTACGTGGTAGTAAAAATATCTGCTCTCGTTCTCCCAACAGAAACGAGGAAAACAAGTGTACACACACACAACACACTCACAAGTGACCCTGAGTATCTCTCTCTCTCTGTTTCCACCCCACAAACGCATATATAAATATATATATATATGTATATATATACCTGCGTGCACATAGATACACACGCACATATACTCACTCAAGCACACACACACACCCAGAGACACAGACACACGCAAACAGACATACATACGCACACACACAAAACACGCACACAGACATGTCGATTACACACACACACATAGAATACGCGCCCAAACAAACACGCACTGCATGTACTACTTTAGATCCATCCTAGTATAAATCACTATTTTTCAGGCGTACGCATGCACTAACTTTTGCTGCTCCTCCTCTCTAGTTCCTCCTCTCTGACTAGCGACTGACGTAGACGCCGAATACACCAGCTCTTCCTATCACGTATGTTTGAATGACTGACTGAGTAACACTGCTGACCAGCAGCAAAATACCCTCATCATACACACAGTACATACTATTATCACCATATACGCAGTACAAACTACCGTTATATACACGTATATATACATATATATATACATACATATATATATATATATATATATGTAACTCGGTATGTGTCTGAGTGCCTATGTATAGTACTGCTCTGGCATCATTTTTTTCAGAACTGTCTGAATGCTCATAATTAAGATTGTTTCAGTGTTCGTCCGAGTGCGTTTTTACGCTGAATTAATAGTTACTATACGAGTGTTTATATTTAGTACTGTCTGCGAGTGTTTGTATTCATACAATCTGAGTGTATATATTTGATACTGACTAGTGGTTTGTATTCACTACGCTATAGGTGTTTGTATTTGAAACTGTGTAAATTTCATATTCAATACTGTACGAGCGTTTATATTCAGAACTGTCCTTCGCGTATGTTTGGCTTCCGTACTACTAAGTGTAAATAGCTAATGCTGACTGAGTGATTGTATTCACTCCTGTATGAGTGTTTCCTATTCAGTACTCTATGAGTATTTGTATTGAAAATTGTATGAGTATTGTATTGAATGCTGCATGAGTATTTATATTCAATACTGTATGAGTATTTGTATTTATTACTGTATGGGCGCTTATATAAAGGAGTGTATTAAGTGTTTATATCTGAACTTGTATGAATGATATTATATATCGTTTTTCCTTTATTACTTTCCTGTCGCATACCACATACACGCCCCATATCACATGCGTGGAGGCTCGTCACTGGCATGGAGGAGTGTGTGTTATATTCTTGTCTATACATTCTCTAGCTCTCTTGTAGGATGAGACCAGAGCGCAGTCTGAATACACTTGGCATATTGTCATAGTACGTGACTGCTAGAGTACGCACGCGGAAGGCAAACGTCTTATGGTCTTCCGAGACTCGAGAGAAAGAGAGCAGACGGTATATACATAGCAAAACCGTCTATAGGCGAACACGACACTAGTCTCGATATATATGAAGTGGCCGTTCACATATACACACAAAACGTGTATAGAGAGAGCATTCATTCTATCATACTAGCACTTCCCCCAACATACTGCTTACGCTGTCCTTGCAAATGGCTGTTGTGTCTCTGAGTGTAGATATGTGTGTGTGTGTACGTGTGTAGGTGTGTGCACGTGTGTGTGTACGAGTGTGTGTACGTGTGTGTGTACGTGTGTGTGTACGAGTGTGTGCACGGTGTGTGTAGGTGTGTGTGTACGTGTGTGTACGTGTGTGTGTACAAGTGTGTGTACGTGTGTGTGTACGAGTGTGTGTACGAGTGTGCGTACGTCTGTGTGTACGTGTGTGTGTACGAGTGTATGCACGTGTGTTGTGTACGCGTGTGTGTACGAGTGTGTGTACGAGTGTGTATACGAGTGTGTGTACTAGTGTGTGTAGGTGTGTGTGTACGAGTGTGTGTACGTGTGTGTGTACAAGTGTGTGTACGTGTGTGTGTACGTGTGGTGTGTGTACGAGTGTGTGTACGAGTGTGTATACGAGTGTGTGTGTACTAGTGTGTGTAGGTGTGTGTGTACGAGTGTGTGTACGAGTGTGTGTACGTGTGTGTGTACGAGTGTGTATGTGTGTGTGTGTACGAGTGTGTGTGTGTGTGTGTGTGCATGTAGTCCTATGTGTGTGTGGTCGCTTCCTCCTCTCTTCTACAACCGAATAACCCATCGACCTGACTATGGTATACAGAAGTGATGTATCGCGCTGTTTAATGTTGGCTGGTCACTTTTCCGCAACGAAAGGCGGTTCCAGACAGACAAGCAGAGAAATGTACTTGCGTGCTTGACAAGGACTGGGGAAAACGGGTAACTGTTCTTCGTATGAACTTATCATTTTGGGAGAGAGACAGAGGGAGAGAGAGAAAGACAAAACGAAAGCGAGAGAGAGGGAAAGAACAGGAAACCAGATGGGAAGTGGCTGCGGTTTGTACTAGTATGTCGTCTTGAGAGAAGGGAGAGAGAAATTGAAACTAGAAATAGAGTGGCTTCTACAAGACTAATCAGTGAATTGTTTTTTCATGCAGCATACAGCCACACTGTGCTCAATCTGTATTAAGTACAGTTGTATTACTGCTGCACTGTTGCCCTCATACATCCTGTGCACGTGGGCATGTGCGCGTATAATGGATGATCTATTGGAGAAATAGTATCCCTCAGTGACTGTGTGTTGCGGCTCCTTAAGTATGTGACAAGATTTGTATGTATGTATGCGCGTTCATGTGTGTGTGTGTGTGTGCGTGTGTGTGCGTGGGTTTCTGAGCGTGGAATTATGCATAAACGTATATGTGTATGTATTTATGTTTGTACGTATAAATGTACGTATGTATGTACGTATGTGTGTGCTTGTCTGTTCGCCTGGGTAGGTCGCTGTTTGGTGTGTGTGGATGCATGAGTGTTTATGTGCGATGTGTGTGTGTGTGCAATATATCATCCATTACCTGCGCATATGCCCACCGGCGCAGGATGTAAGGGGGAATGAATACAAGAGTAACATACAATTGTACCTAGTGCTGATGATATGTGCGTGGGTATATGTGTTTTTCTAAATGTATGTATGGAACTGTGTATCTATATCTTTGTGTATGTATGTATATATGTATATATGCATGTATGTATGTATGGGTACCTGTTTCTGTGCGTGTGGGTGGTCGCTGTTTGGTGTGTGTGGATGTGTGTATATATGTGTGTGTGTGTGTGGGGGTGGGTGTAAGAGGCTGCACTGCTGTAGTAAAAGTCGCAACGCCACGCAAGTGCGTCGAGTGTTTTCATTGGAGCGCGTTAGTACCGAGCGTTTATTTTCCACGTTGTGAGAGACAGTGCCACGCCTCTCTGTGCGTGTATGTATGTGTCTGTGTGGGGGAGCGAGAGCAGCACGATGTCAAGCTGCCGAATTAGACTTGTTGAAGCCCTTACAAATAGACTATATGGCAGAAATAAGCAAGGCGGTGGCAGAGAAGAATACACCTATACACACGTACGTACGTACGTACACACGTACATATTTAAACACCGCATATGGGGTATTACTGTACAACGTCGGTTTCTTCCGCTGAAGTGAGGCCACACGATTACTCTTCTAATCTATCAGAGTGATGCAACGTACATGCGTCGATGTGTTCTTCTTCTGTGCCTGTATCCACGTCGCTGTATAAACAGATAAGATGTTGAAATACACATATATATCTCCTTCTCTCTTCTCTTCCTCTCTCTCTCTCTCTCTATATATATATATATATGCCTGTCGATGTGTCTGGCGTCTGTCTGTCTGTGTTTGTCTGTCTTTCTGTTTCTCTCTCTGTGTGTATATGTATGTATATGTGTGCCTTCGTATGTATAGTGCATATGAGGCTAGTATTGTTTAGATTCAGTTGTCTTAACTCAGTCTCCCCCTTACGTACTGTATGTGTTTCTGAGCCTGCTTGTGAGGGTGGAGGCATATCTGCATCCTCGTTTTGTGTCTGTGTGCCGAAGTAAGAGTGTGTGTATTCAGCTGCGCATGTATCCGTCAACATTTGTGCGTATTAGCTCTGTGTATGTGTGTGTGTGTGTGTACATATGTACGTGTGGACGTACGTACGTACGTGTGTGTGTGTCTTCCCTACCACCGCCGTGCTCTTAACCATCGTTCGTGTGTGTGCGCGTGTGTACTACGTGCGTACGTACATGTGTGTATGTATGTCGCTCTAAACCCACCTTCGTCATTTGAGCTGTTTGTGTTCTCTCCATTTTCCCATCTCTTCCTGGTATTACTTACTGTCGCCAGACTCGGGCAACCTCTACGTGTGGGGCTTCCCGCCAACAGAACTGCTACCGTACATCTCGCCGCTCTTTCCTTCATCAAGTAAGAGGAAGACACTCTCAAGTACATCGGCTTCGGCTTCTGTTTTGCCTCGATTTACACAGATTGAGAGTACCCCTCATAACGACATCGCAACTGCTGCTGCAGGAGCAACCGGTTTCTCACAGGAAGGAACTCTCCCGATAGACAAAGAAGAGAGAGATGGTGCAGCCTCACTGTTGAGATCGAAACGAACATTTAAGTACACTACTTGTACGGCATCAGAGAGGTCTGCATGCCTGAAAAACTCTCCAAGTGCTGCTCCCCCCCCTACTGCTATGATTCATCAGTCTGCTTCTTCTACTAGTCACGAGCATGCTGCTATTGCTCTCTCTGCAGCTACCGTTGCTACTACTACTACTACTACAAGTGCTGCTGCCGCAACTACTGCTGCTAGCGCTAGGAATGCACCTACTTCAGCTGCAGCTGCTGCAGTCGGTGCAACTCGTATTGCAACTGCTGCAAATCCAACTAGATGGCCTGATTTTCTTCTGCTAATAGAGCTGCTGGCGGTAGTGTTTGCAATACCGTTTCAGAAGCACACGAGAACGCAAGTTTTGATTCGATGCAGGAACACGCAACTGAGGAGGTTCGAGAAAAAGATGGAGAAGGAGTTGATACCTTCATTAGAGTCCCATCGATAATAAATCAAGCGGCTCTGTTTGGAAGACGCACGCGAGTTCGGGATGTTGCATGCGGCCCTTACGGTATTTTCTTTCTCACGGAAACAACTGTTGAATGTGGTAATAAAGAGCTTTAAATGACAGTGATGCAACTGTGAGGAGTGGGCTTCCCGTCTTCTCACCTTTTCTGCTGCTGTTCGAGGACGTTTCCTAGCTGTATCAACAACCTTCATCAGTCTGTCTGTGTGTGTGCATGTGTACGTGTCTCTGTACCTGTGTAGCGGTGTGTCTATATGTGCAGATCTGTGTGTATGTGTGTGTGCGTGTGTCTGTATAATTGTGGGTGTGTGTGGAATCTGTGTATCTTTGTGTTTAGTGTTGGCGTGTGTGGTTATGTACAGGCGTTTGTGATATGTGTAGGCGTGTGTGGATATGTATAGGCCTGTGTGTATCTGTAGTGTAGGTCTGCGTGGATACGTGTAGATGTCTGTGTATATATGTAGGTGTGTGTGTATGTGTGTAGGTGTGTTGTGGATATGTGTAGGTGTGTTTGTGGATCTGTGTAGGTGTGTTTGTGGATCTGTGTAGGGTGTGTTTGTGATATGTGTGGGTGTGTGTGTGTATCTATAGCGTCTGCGTATATGTGTGGGTGTGTGTGTATATGTGTAGGTGTGTGTGTATACATGTAGATGTCTGTATACATCTATTTATGTATGTAGGTGAGGTAACTTCTCTGTCGCTGCAACCATAGTTACATCGCTACCACATTACACGAGCATATGTATGTGAAGCAAATGGCATCTATGTGGATGCAAGCATGAAGACAAACGTGTTCGCTTGATGATGACTCTCAACAGCAGTCTTATATTATATACATATACGGAGAGAAAGAGAGAGAAAGAGAGAGCGGGATACTTGTGTGGCACATGTACATATATATATATTATATATATATATATATATATGCTGTTGTACGTGTACATGTATACCTGCGTAAGTTATTCAAAGAACGGCTGTATATTAGGGTTGCTAGACCGTCTATGTACGGTAGCTACGTACATGTGTGTACAGCAAACATGAATCACAATGACTAGATATAAAACATTACGAACCGGAGCACTGACGTATGCTGTAATCCATGTGTGCGCTAAATAGAAGAAATTTACTGGATCGAATGCCTGGCCTCGCTAGTGGAGAAGTACGTACGAGGACAGGGAGGGGCTGATATGTGTGTGTGTGAGTGTGGGTGTGTGGGTGTGTGTGTGTGTGTGTGTATGTGTGTGTGTGTGTGTGTGTGTGTGTGTGTGTGTGTGTGTGTGTGTGTGTGTGTGTGACTGTATGTATGTATGTGTGTGTGTGTTTGTGGGTGTGTGTGTGTGTGCATGCGCAATAGTACGTATAGGAGTGCGTATCTTGCGTGGCTACGTTGTTCAGAGATGTAAACGTTCGTAAGCCGAGGAACGAATACCCCTCAAAACGAAGTACACAGATACATGTAGCCAGTCATAAATTTGTACATTAGCATCAACAAACTTAGCCCTGATGTTCAAAGGCTTGCGCCCGGGCAGACGTACAACTCGTTTACGCCTTACATATATATATAACATATATATTGTGTATGAATAATATATATGAGCAATATATACGTTTATATACTTTTATAATATGTATA
This sequence comes from Ochotona princeps, assembly GCF_030435755.1. NCBI lineage: Eukaryota > Metazoa > Chordata > Mammalia > Lagomorpha > Ochotonidae > Ochotona > Ochotona princeps. The sequence goes on along the minus strand of NW_026696137.1, from coordinate 13,743 downwards.
TATATAATATATATATATATACATTCTCGTATAAGTAGTATATATATGCGATATGTGTGATACGTATATATATATGTATAGGCAGACATGTAATGACACCGTTTATGTGCCTGTGCATGTGGGGTCTCGACTACTTCTACGTCTTCAAGGGCAATGTGGAGAAGCATTCACATACAACTACATACGCATATGTGTCAATATATATATGTCTGCGTATACATGTATGGATATTTCTATATGCGTATACTACATATTTGTAGCCATAGGTACTGCTGATGCACTGTTGCGTGGGCAGAGGCGGACGTATTCTACAACTAGCGCGTATGCGAGTTCATATATATATATATATATTGTACAGAAGTATACACATGCAGTCGTGACGCCTGTGCTGAGTCGACATTATTATAAGCCATCACGTGTAGGTGTGTACAAAAATGTGTCTGGTCTCGTTTGGAGCCCTGCGTCTTGTTCCTGGGCTCTCACGTTTTCGAAGAGTTGGTATATTTCACCCGGTGAAGCCACCGTATTTTGTGTATGTTCTTTGTGTAAAGCCGTCGCTTTGGTTGTTATGCGCGCGCGCACGTAGTAAGCTCACAATACTCTACCTCCTCGCAATTAGGTACGTATGTGTGTGTATTTGTGTATGTACGAGTACGTATATGTACAACCAATCAAAGCTACTATTCAAAGGCTTCCACACAGGAAACGTCAACAAACTCGCCGTTCTAGGGCCCAGTCTACATATATATATATATACATATATATACATGTATATGTTTATATGTGAGGCAGCCAGATATTGTTTAATGTGTTCTACGCATACATGGAACTGTCGACCGCAGTGTATAAATATGCATACATATTTGCATACATCCATACATACAGACCTGTAAACTATACATGCGTACATACATACGTATGTATGTATGTAAACACGCAAGAAGCTAAAAGACTACTAATAAGAAGACTACGCATCTGAAATAATCGTACTCTACCTCTACGCACCAGAGGCAAGAGCGCTAGTTACATAATGCCAGGTGCCACGTTCACATTCAACGCAACAAGCGTATTTTTTTCTTACGGACCTACATGACACACGAACACATGCATTCCGCGTGATTAAACAGTCACTTTTAGACATGCAGCAGCATATATATATATATATATATATATACTCAACCGAGGGAAACGGAGGTAGAATCAAATCTGTATCTCCTGAGTACACTACATGTGTATATGGATGGGGATATGAACTCATTCAGCCATGAAACGCCACTGCATACGTCAAAAGGGTTTTACGTGTGCATAGAACTGCGTCACGACAAGTACAGATATGCCTGTCAGAGTGCCCTTGCGTTCTGGTAGATCACCACCACGTCTTCCTACTAGCGCACACATATGGGGTGCACCTGCGTCCGCGGCAAACACGGGCCTCCTGGAGGCGTGGCCCACGCGCGGCAAGCACGAGGAACTGCGGTTTCCTGGAGAGGATGATGGCTGAAGGCGATTCGCTACGACATTGTGGCTGCGCTAATCATCGCTCCATACATTTAGGTGGTATACAAACACCGTGTGCGCCTGTCGGCTGCTGTGATCGAGCTTCATTTATAGCGGTTGAGCAACAAACACAGGCCTCACGGTTGACAGCGAGACTTAAAGTTCCGTATAGAGACGAGGAGGACGAGTAGAGGTGACGTGATACGTATTGACGTCCGCCTCGTGCACTGAGCGAGACTTCGGACCCATACGTGTCGAAGGCCTAGCCCCGCGCCTGGGGGTCCGTGTCCGCATCGACTCAACGTACATGCAGTTGCCACTTTGAGAGTAGTCGACAAAGTAGTTGTTAAAATAATAGTAGCAGTCTGCAGTAGTGGTTGTAGTTGTTCTACTTGTGAGAATCTACTATAGCTCTACACAGGCGACCGGTTCACATACAAATTCATGTAGGGCTTACAAGCCTGGGCATCTGCTTCACGTCATGGGTGAGAGTGGAACCATGGTTCTCACTTCCACGGAAAAATTACGAGTCACGAGCGTGTGAGCTTCTCTGCTTCTGTGCTCAGAGCAAGTTGATATTGATGGGCATAATTCACCAGAGAGAAACTAACATAACAGATCATGTTTGCAGAAAAAGCGCTCACTTGTATGACGGCAATTGCCGAGAAAGCTCTTCACACCACAGGCGTCAAGTGCCCGGTTCTTCCAGCTTTGTCCAGCGCTGCCGGTGTGACTCTCCACGTACATGTAAAATTTAATCGATGTGTGGGCGTATCTACTACGGTTTGGAGCGTACATGCTGTAGAGAGTGATTGAGTAAGACCAGGGATCGCCTTTGCAGACGATGACTTTTTTGTGCTCTTTTTATGTAAAATTCCATCTTAGAACGCTGCTGTGCTTGCTGGCTAATCGCGTTGTGGCTGGCTGCTTAAGTGTTGTTGGCACTGAGTATGTATGCACCACAGAGATATTGAGTATGCTGTCGTCGCGCCTTATACCAGACGCCGTGTGGAGAACCACTAGCTTACAGCATCTGCAGTGGCAGCCCGACACAAAACAGCGCCAGCAGCGTGGGCGAGGCGGTAGTAGCAGCAGCACGGGCCTACAAGAGGGTCTAACGAGCACAGGAAGACACCGGCGGAGTGGGCGGAAATAAGCAGAGGCAATTGAGGGCAAGCCACTACAACGAACAGCAGAGGTACAGATAAAAAGCACCAAGAGTACTTCAGAGCTAGATTTTTTAGCGGGAGAGGCTGATATCAGTAGGACGACTACCACTACTATTATCACCGAGGGCTACTAATAGTACACTGCTTTGACTAGTGTTGCGAATGATACACATCGTCCTACTCAATTTACTACGTCTATTACCGAACGCTCTTCTACTAATACTATCAGTACTACTACAACTACTACCACTCCTCCTATTCTCACTACTATTACGTCCGTTACGACTACCACGCAGAGAACGTATTAGACACGCGTGGCGTGTGTGGACATAACCTAAACTTCACAGGTTGAAGCATGCCGTGAGCACCAAGCCACAAGTATCATGCACTCCTCTTAGACTATCGACAAAACGCTGGTCCTTCTTCTTGATATACTTCTGAGCACCACGCAGCATCTGCTAAGTAGCCGTTGTATGCTGTGCTCCCCATGGTTCAATGCATGTGCAGTCAAAAGCTGGGGGCCCTTTGAAAGCGCTACAAGTTTGTGGAGCACCGCTTCAGCAGCGCCCGACAGCACATTACTACTGTCAAAGAACGAGAGTTTGTTCTGGCAGCTGCCAATGCCGTAGCTGGCGCCTTCCATTGATAGCAGAAGACGTGGCACTGGCGAGATGCTGCATCTTGACGCATCTGAGAGCGGTACAAAGCCGGAAGATCAGGCGTTTCACAAGGAGCTTGCGAAGGACACCTTCTCACGTTAGGCAGACTTATGCAGTCACTTGAAGGATCCATGCTTGTGAAGTCGGGTCCTCAGAGAAATCAGGGGGATACCAGCAATCGTCTGACGATCAAGGGGCTCGCGGGCACATTGGTCCACACGCTCCGCAACTTTGACTGCTCAGTCCTTTCAGAGATGCAGTTCTCTGGTGGCTGTGCACTGGTGGTTGATTGATGGACCGCTCTTTTTGTGGACTGTACGTCTCTGACGTCTGACGCTTCCTCGGGCGGAAGCATGAGTACTTACGTACTATATACATACTTGTATGTACATGATACACAGATCCGCACCCCAGGTGCGACAGCATAAAAAGACGCAACAATTTGCCTGATGTTTCCCGAAACAAGATGACAATGGCCTTACCGGTTCGCTTTCCGTACGTCCACTGGAAAAGGGACTCGAAGAAAGGGGGTGTATGCATACATGGTGAAGCGCCTGTAGGTGATGGGAACTGACCCACGTTCGTGAGCATACGCCTCGGGGGTCAACAATGCTACAAGAATGTAGAAAGTGTAGAGGAGGAGCGTGCAATCGACCTACGCTGTAGAACGTAACCTTCTGACTGACATGATCCCTCCCACAACTGTTGAGCAGTGCTTACAGCCCTCTTCCAGCAGTACAATGAAATGTTTGCAGTAGAGTCCCGGTAATACAGAAGAGCTTAACTAAACTCTCCCTATTTCTAGTGCAGGCGTGTATGTGAGACATCCAAAACTGTCAGCTTGCAAGGGATTAGAAAGATGGGCTTCATCGATGCCTTCTCGAAAGAGTGAGCCACCTCTGCTCACACAGCACGTCCACTGGTCATTGAATAGTCTCATTGAAACCCGTGATCACGTGTGCAGAGAGGATTTCATATGTTGGAGAACGACATGGGCCCCTTTCGAAGCTGTACGCCGTCGCGACCATCGTGCAGCAGACACAAAAAACTTCGGTGCTCCATCCAGTGTGACGCAGTATATGCGGGTGCCGTGCTAGAAAAAAAGAAGCAGTACTGGGTACACGTATACAAGCTGTTGCTCACCTCCACCTGTATGCTCTTCCAGCGCAGACCACACGTGTGCGACCTGTGGGAAGTAAAAGCTCATCCAGTGCTCGCTAAACGTTTTGTTTCTGTTATTTAATGAAAAGTCATATGTTAGGAGGAGTTAGGAAAGCCACTACACGTCGAATGAGGCCGTACTCACCAGCAGACGTAGCCGGTCTAGATTTCAGGTCGTGCATTGAAGAACTACTAAAACCCGAACGGCGGGAGTCGTATTACGTATAGGTGGTCATGACTATGCCTGAGTGTGCAACATGAGGCTACATTGATGCGTCTGTTCTCAAACATAAATAGATACCTACATGTGTGCATATGTATATATATATATATGTATATATGGTCCGCGAACATGTATATCGCGACGGATGTCTGGGGAAACACACACCAACATCGTTCCCTGGGAAGGGTCAGCGCGTGTGAATGATTCTGTGCCCCTGCTGCTGCAGCCGTTGCATGCTTTGACATTACAGCTACCCCTGCAACTCCTGCTGCTACAGCAAGTGTTACTAGTGCAAGTCAACGCGTCTATGCGCATCTCGGCTGGCCTGCGTTGTCCTGGAAGACGCTCAGTTAGCTTTCATTCGCGCATTCCTGTTGCCCGTCTTGGACCGTTGCTAAGCGCTCCGCAAACAGATACACACACACTAGTGCTACTGTTGCCTATTTTGATACCCAAGGGCGTATATAGCGAGGAGAGGGTAGCTGTTCGAATGTAGGTGCTTGCTTAGGCTGTGAGTGGTGACCAGTGCTCGAGACGTGATGCTTGGGTATGACGGTTGCGCTGTCAGGTGACAATGGATTGAAAACGGATTTTGACGTATCAGTCTGCTCGAATTATGCTTTTGTGAGAGGTTGCAACAGCCCTTATACCGGGTACATACCGCTTCTTCCGTGTCGGGTATACTCTCACGGCAACAAGCAAAAACACATGCATACTTACAGCAGTCGCTTAATTGTACTATTACTGTAGCAACAGGAGCAGCAGCCTTCTGCAACGGGAACGAGCAGCAACAATGCAGTGAGGGAGAGCAGCAGTAACAGCGGCGTTGTGACTCAGTAGTAGCAGTAGCCGCATCAGCAGCCCTGTGTCACAACAGCATTAGAAGCCCTTGAACAAAATGAAGGCAGCACAAGCAGCGTCAACTCCTGTGACGAGTAGCACGAGACCAGAGGAGCACGAGCTGCAGGAATGAGGAGCAACTACAGTATCAACATCAGCTTGAAAGAAGCAGTACCAGCAGCAGTGGCAACACCAGCGCGGGAGAGCGACAGCATCAGCAACGTTGTGTTGCAGCAGCCATCATGGCATCAGACAAAAAGCAGGAGCAGGAGTCTCAGCCGTAGTAGTCACTCCTACAGGCAGCAGCAGACGTGGTTTCTGTAGTAGTCACTCCTAAAGGCAGCGGCAAACGTGGTTTCTGGCATCCTGCAGAATACAGAGACACGACGTGTCAGTTTCACACACCAGTCCTTTTTCGTTCTTCTTCACGGGGGATGAGGAGAAAGGGCTAAACAAGAAGCAGACACAAGACTTGCCTAAAGTAGCATTACATGTATGTGCTTGTCTTCTCTCCATTATCACCATCAAAAGGGCAGCAGGGCTGTGAATGCGTATGTCACTAATGCCACTATTACTATCGCCCCCACGAAACACCCGCAGCGGTGAATGATAATAGTAGCAGCCAAAACAGCGGCGTAGCAACAGACGCCAGCCCAAGCAGCATTATTCGAGATAGTACAGTACCAGCAGGAGTCAAGTGCAGTGACCTCAGCATTGTAAAAGCAGGAAGTGACAATCGTACATGTACATATGGACATACACACTAATAAATGTCCACATATCTGTCTGTCCATATTTGTGTACGTAGCTTTGGAGTGCTCACGTCTGTTTTCCCGACGTGGGGGTCTGCGGGGTTAGAGTCTGCTGCATAAACAATCAATAAAAAAAGGCAAGAAAGCCTATCATCTGCGAAAGGATAATGGTACGGGAACATAAGATGCTAAAACGCGTGGTTTGCAGCAGCAGTCAATGCCGGTGGACTTTGTATATACGTTGGTCAGAAGGGGGCAGTGAAATTAGAAATACAGCAACAGCAACAACTATAGCAGCAGCAGCCGCAGCCGCACATTTTGATAACAGGTGCAACAGAAACGCCTCTGCTGCAGCAGCAACTCCAGTAGCAGCCTTGTTTTGTAGCAGCAACGCCTCTACTATTAGAAGCAACAACAGGAACTCCAGTAGCAGCCTTCTTTGTTGCATGCATTCGAAATCAAGTAGATGGGGAGCTGAACCAGACCCGGCCGTTTTTGGTGGCATATATGTAGACGGATGTGCTTCGACACAACGGCTATCGCAGCAGCCGCAGCCGCAACAACCGCAGCAGCCTCAGCCGCAGCAGCAGCGGCAGTAGCACAGCGGCGGTAGCAGCAGCGGCAGTGGCAGTAGCAGCAGCAGCAATAGCAGTAGCACCAGCAGCACCAGCAGCAGCGGTCGCAGGGCAGGGGAGCAGCCGCAGAAAGGTAGCAGCAGTAGCAGGCCAGCAGCCGTAGCAGCAACAGCAACACGAGAACAACAGCACTAGTAGCAGCAGTAAGTAGTGGCTAGCAGCAGTCGGAGCCCCGTTATCTGGGAAGAGATGTGGTGAACTGCATGCAAGGATTGGAGGACAGCAAGTATTAGGGTGACAGAGGTAACGAGTGAAAGCTTCAAAAAGATCGTGTCACGTAGTACTACGCAGCTCGTGTCTTACGTACATGAGGAGCTTGTGAATGCAACACAGTTGCTAGAAAGAGCTCGGCATAGGGGATCTACTGGCTTCTTGTGACTGCGTGTTGCTACCGCGCTTCGTAGTCTCGTCACCGTGCAACAACTTGCGTTTCTTTACGCTGCACACAAGTCTCGTGAAGATCCCTACTGGCGTCCTTTTCTTCTTTCTCATTCTCCCTCTCCCGCTACGTGTCTAACCACACGTACAAGTATATATAAATTACGTTGTTATGTTTCTATCTCGTTTGCATGGGTCTTCTTTCAGCTCAATTCGTTTGAGTGTGTGTAAGACTCGTAATAGGGGTGGGTGGGCAACACGCATGCGGTACTTCGATGTAGATTATTATACGTATGTCCGCGCGCGTCAATTTATGTCCTGGGAAAAAATTGCTTCGGTTATTCCGTTCTTTCTCTTCCTTTTTCTACATTTCAAGTTTCATCCAGATTTGCGACAAGAGTCTCGAAATATAACCAGCGCTGTGAAGAAACAGCCTACTACCATGAGTATGTCCTGTCATAGCAGCGGTTCTTTTAGGAAAACAGTAGCTGAACTACAAACAGTTATGGTAGTAATACCACTAATGATACTAAAAGTGGTAGTAGCAGAGGTAATAGTGGCCGAGGAAGAAAGGAGAGCGTGCTGACTTTCTTTTCTAGACAGCAGCGTTTCTACACAAAGATTCGCAACACTATCAGTAGTAGTAGTGAATTAGCAATAGTACTATTACTATTCGAGAAGCAAGGGACAATTTGCTGATAATTTCTTTTACCTAGGTTTTTTCCGGAGGCTCCTTATGCATGCTGAAAGGCGTTTCCTTCTAGTGCTTAGTATTCGAGACATCATCACATTCTTCTCCTGTGGGGTCCCTGTTGTGGTTTCCTTTACTCATGGTATTTTCACTTCTCCGTCTGCCTGCTCCTGCCACTGGCGGTAAAACCCCCCGCCCTTGTGTGCAATGCCGTGTGTGTGTATGTGCTGCTGCCACTGGCCGTTCAAGGACCGTTTGCCCATGTGTGTATGTCTGTGTATGTATGCATGTACGTATGTAAGTAATGCTATCATTGGCGGTACGAAAACCTTCCGCGCATTGTGTGTGTATGTGCGTTGTATATGTGTACATATGTATGTGATGCTGCCACTGGCGATACGAATACCATCCGCGCGCGTGTGTGTATGTATGTGATATGTTTCCACTGGCGGTACAAAGACTCTCCGCCCATGTATGTGTATGGGTATGTACGTATGTGATGCTGCCACTGGCGTTAGAAGAAGCTTCCGCAGATGTGTGTATGTGCGTGTGGGTGTGACTGCCTTAACAAATAATTTCTTGTGCGCCGCACGGAGGTGTAATGTGTATGTGAGCGTGCTGCTGCGAAGAACACGCTACAGAAGCAGTCACAGTTTCACGCATGCACTCAGGATGGTGAGTGTTGTTGAATACTGCAGACACCATAGAAGAGAGATATGTCAGCAGATCTCTCTCTGGCGAAATGAAAACAGCAGTTAGACAATGCAGGAGAATGCAGCAAAAGCAGCAGCAACAGCGCCAGTAGTGCCAACAGCAGCACGAAGAACAGCAACAGCAACAACAGCAGCAACGGCCGCAACAACAGCAACAGCAGCAACAGCAGCAATCGCAGCAAGAGCACGAATACTCGCAACATCAGCAAGAGACCAACAACGACAGCAACGGCAAAAAGCCAGAAGAGCTATCAAAAACCAGCCAGAGCAGCAGCAGCAGTGGCAAGAGCGAAACAGACAGCAGCAGAGCGCTCAAGTGTAGCAGCAGCTACTGAAGGAATCAAGCCCAGCAGCACCGCAGCAGTGGAGATGGCAGTCGCAGCAGCAACATTGGCAGAGGTCATATCAGCTGCTGCAACAATAATACCGTCGTAGCAGTAGTAGAAGGAAAGGCGCAAGTAGGGCAGAAGACTTAGCAACAGCTATTGTTCCAAGAAGATTTTAAAGCGACAGTAGGAGGAGTGATTTGGCAACGACGGTAGCAGTGTTACTGAATTTTTCTGCGGTAGCTGTAGTAGTAGCAGCAGCATCAACGTAGAAAGAGCAGAGACAGTAGCAATGTTCGAAGTAGCAGGAAAGCAGCAAGTGCAGCAGAAGCATCCTCAATTCTGCTGGAACAGCACCACCACCACCAGGGGCAGCAGGGGAGACGTCAGCAGCATCGACAGCAGTACCAGCATCAACATAGCAGCACCATTTACATAGCAGCAGCATTTACGTAGCAGCAGCATCAACATTGCAAGAGCAGCAGCAACACAGCAGCAGAAAAAGCGACGACAGCAGCAGGAGCAGCATCAACGTAGCAGCAGCATGAACACAGCAGCAGAATTTTACGTAGCATCAGCATCAACATCGCAAGAGCAGCAGCAACACAGCAGCAGAAAAGGCGACGACAGCAGCAGGAGCAGCATCAACGTAGCAGCAGCATGAACACACAGCAGCATTTACGTAGTGTCAGCATCAACATCGCAAGAGGAGCAGCAACATAGCAGCAGAAAGAGCGACGACGACAGCAGCAGGAGCAGCAGCAGCAGCCTGAGCATAGCAGCACCAGCATGCACATAGCAGCAGATCAGCAGCAGCAGCGTCAACATAACAACTACAGCAGCGTCACCATAGCAGCAGCAGCATCAACACAGCAACAGCGTGAACACAGCTGCAGCAGTAGCATGAACATAGCAGCAGCAGTAGCATGAACATAGCAGCAGCAGCATCAACATAGCAGCAACAGCAGCATGAGCCTAGCAGCAGCAGCCTTAACATAGCAACTACAGCAGCGTCACCTTAGAAGCAGCAGCAGCATCAACATAGCAACAGCGTGAGCATAGCAACAGCATGAACACAGCAGCAGCAGCACGAACATAGCAGGGGCACCAAGAACAGCAGCAGTAGTAGGAGTAACAACAGCAGCAGCAGTGGTAACGACAGCATCAGCAATAGCTGCAGTAGCAACGGTAGCAGGCGTCTCTGGCATAGAAAGGTAGAAGAGATCTAATAACAGCACTATGTCAGTTGGACTCGTTGTTTCCATCTGCTATCGTTCTCATGACTACTAGCCTTCTATTCTCCCTTTGTTTCATTGCTTCTACGTCGAATAGGGGTCCAGCGAAGCATATTGTGTATTGTAAGCCGACCGGTATTGGTCTATAGAGAAAGACTTGAATCGAGAATGAGAGAGAGAAAGAACGCGAAAGTGGGAGAGTGAAAGAGCGAACGAGAATTAGGGGAGAGAAGGAACAAGCGAACCTGGTGCGAAACAGCACATAGAGAACGAAGAGAGGGAGTGAACTTGCTGTATTCATAAGAAGCTGCTGGTCACGGCCTGCAAAGGCATTTCCATGTGCATGCAACGTTGAAGGCGGTGAAGACGCAGTAGAAGAGAGATAGAAGCGAGGGGCGGCGGGAAAGGGGGGACGGCAAAGAGCGAGAGAGGGCGCGAGAGAGAAAACAGATGAAGAGACGAACGTAGAGAGGAGATGTTTTTCGACATAAAGAAGACGGACAGGTAAAAAAAAGAAGCACAACAACAGAAACAACTCTCACAACGAGGAAATAATTAGAAAAAATGGAAAGGACACGGTGGTGTACAAGACGAGATAACGTGTGCCGCAGAGATGGTAAGCGGATGCCACAGAAAAAAAGTTTGCTAAGTTTTGATGTGAATGACGAAGAGGAGGACGAGAGCAGCGCTGAAGATGAAAAAGCGGCAAAAGAGGAAGAAGCAGAAGATGATCGTAGTAATGATACTACGAGAAGACAGCATCGTTTCTTTCCTAGTAGTAGTACGAGTAGTATTAGTACTGCTACTCCTGCAAGAAGAGCTACCAGTAATGCTTATTACACTGCTACTACTGCAACTACAGCAACGGCTGCTACTGATTCTACTGGTGGCAATAGCGTCTCGAGTATTAATGAGAGATATACAAACCAAGGAATTCGCAAGAGTGTTCAAAACGCAAGGAATTGACAACACAATACGTGGTGTAGGTCAGTCGAATAGGTACAACAGTTCTGCCAGCAGTCACACTCCCAGTAGCAACGGCAGCCGCAGCAGCAGTAACGATGGCAATAGTGAAAGTCATATTAGTAGCAGCAGTGGAAGGCACAGCAGCAGTTACTACTACAGTCACAACAGCAGCAACAGTAGAAGTAGTAGTAGTGGTATTCATCTCCAGAGGACACAACAGCAGCTGCAGTAGTAATAGGGATCACAGAAGCAGCAGCCGCAACAGTAACAGTCATCACAGAAGCAGCAGCAACAATATAGACAGAAGCAGCAACTGTATTAGCCACAATACTACTTACTAGTATTAGCAGAAGCAGTAGCAGCAGTAATTGCTCTGCAGCAGCTCTTGCTGACGTTCACTGCAGTCCCACGAACAGCAACACCAATAGTAACGACAGTCGTCACGGCAGTATCAATACTAGTCTTAGTAGTAATGGTAGCAATAGTACTACTGGCAGGCCGGTAATACTAGCAATAATACTACTAGTAGTAGTAGAAACAACAGCAATACTATTAGTGGTAGTAGAAGGACCAGCAATAGTAGAGAAGAAAATGAAAGAAGAAGAAGAAGCAGTAGTAGTAGTAGAAGTGTGGGTGCTGTGATAGTAGTGATAACAGTCCCAGAAGGGATACGCAAAGTCACAAGAAGATAAAACGAAATGTTTTGGGGGGAGGAGGATTTCTGAAAATTAGTGAACTAACCCAAGCGAAGTTGTGAAATAGAGCAGCGACAACAGCAGCAGCAAGAAGAAGAACTTCGTGGCAACAGACGTCGTCAGCAGGTCATAGTCTCCAATGAAAATCATATGCAAAGATATCAGCAGCAACAGCAACAGCAACAGTCATACCCGCAGCAGCATCAGCAGACCCACCATAACATGCACTCAGGCACTACTACTAGTTAGTAGTACGGCAGCAGCAGCAGCGAGGGAGGGCGACGAGGAGGAGGTGGAGGAGGAAGGGCTGTGCGGCTCCGTGAGGAGGAAAATCTGGTTCCACATGCTGAAGACTCACCAAGAATCCCTCAGCCACAGCAACAGCAACAACAGCGGCGGCATCACCATGATGAATACAGTGAGAAGCGCAAATCTTTCAAGTGAGTATTTATTCGTGATTCAGAGGAAGGGTAAGATCTTTTCCTGAAGCTGAAGTTGAACGTATCATTGAAACCCAGGGTTAGGGTTTTGGAGGAGTCAGTTATGCATATACACCAAAAAAGAATGGCTATACACGTCTGCATACATGTGTCTACCAACGTACATATGTACATACATATATATATATACATATATCGTATATATATACATGTGTAGATGTATATATGTATGTTGAAACACCTCAGGGCTCACATACATATATCCATGTGTCAAGACAGAGAGAGAGCTTTATTTGTGTTGGTGCGTGTGGTGACCACGTATATACTCACCTACACGTGCGTACTCGTATATATACATATCTATCTACGAAACTATATATCTATACACATGTGTATATATATATATATATATACGTATCTGTATCAATACGTATGTATGCGTATGCGTCCCTTCCTCCTCCACGCACCACCCTTGCCTTTACATAATGTATATGTATGTATATCTATATGTACTGTGCATTTATGTAAACTGACTGTTATGCATGCATGTAATAATTATATGTTGTCTGAGGAGAGAGGAGTCAATTACTTGCTGCGATCCTCGCTCGTGAGCTACTGTACTCGCGTCTGGGACGCTGTATATATATCTGCACCGAATATACTCCCACACATATATATACAAATCCATACACTGTCAACAATACAAATACATGTATGTGTTTGCATACATATATATATTGATTATTATATAGCTAAATGCACATACGTATATATATATATATGAACATAAATTTGCACAGCAACGGTTTGGGGGATGAACGAGAGGAGGATGTTTTGAGCGATGCTTTTTTTTTCTCCTTGTTTGTTTCTCCACTTGTAAGCAATGTATGTTTCTCGTGTGTGTGTGTATATATATATGTGTGTGTGTATGTGCTTTCGATCACAACTGCAGCATACACACAAACAGTCATATATTCATAAGCAGCCAACATATATATATATATATATATATCAATATATATCAATATGCATATCAAATACACGAGGGTAGAAAGACAAGGGGAGGAAGCTGTTAATATGCTTACTGCACTGCTCGCTTAGAGTCTTTCCTCGGGTGTGTTCGTTTGCGTAGCTGCATCCTGCCTACTTGCACACGTACACACAAACACACAGACACGTACACATACACACCTGTACACATACACACCTGTACACATACACATCCCTCCGCGCAATGCAAGTACATATATAAATATATATATATATAGACTAGTACTCACATATATAGAGAATACGTATGTATCTGTCGCCTCTTCCTACCGATATACATATATATATATGTATATGCATGTATACATGTATA
>NW_026696136.1:0-62293 GCF_030435755.1 Ochotona princeps | reverse complement strand
TGGTGGCATGTGAAACCCGTATGTGGAGCATTCGTTTGTGTGGGATGCTCTACCAGGTTCATTCCTAGATAATGCACTCAAAGGGCACTAAGCATAGAGTGTGAAAACTGAGTTTCCTTGAGAGCTGCTTGGAAGCCTGATGGTGTGTGAAGTTAGTAAGGCAAATGGAGTTGTTCTCCCACAAGAACCACTCGGCTGATCCTTCTTCAATATGCCCTTCACCAACATGCAGTGTTTCCTTGATTGAATTATCTCTCACACCAATATTTGCGCCTAGAGCCTTTGCATTGAGGGCTATCTGAAAACGGCTGTGGCGGTGAAGTTGCCTGTGAATGTGGAGTTGGTGGCATGTGAAACCCTTATGTGGAGCATTCGTTTGTGTGGATGCTCTACCAGGTTCATTCTAGATAATGCACTCAAAGGGCACTAAGCATAGAGTGTGAAAACTGAGTTCATTGAGAGCTGCTTGGAAGCCTGATGGTGTGTGAAGTTAGTGAGGCAAATGGAGTTGTTCTCCCACAAGAACCACTCGGCTGATCATTCTTCAATATGCCCTTCACCAACATGCAGTGTTTCCTTGATTGAATTAGCTCTCACACCAATATTTGCGTCTAGAGCCTTTGCAATGAGGGCTATCTGAAAATGGCTGTGGCGCTGAAGGTGCCTGTGAATGTGGAGTTGGTGGCATGTGAAACCCGCATGTGGAGCATTCGTTTGTGTGGGATGCTCTACCAAGTTCATTCCTAGATAATGCACTCAAAGGGCACTAAGCATAGAGTGTGAATACTGAGTTTCCTTGAGAGCTGCTTGGAAGCCTGATGGTGTGTGAAGTTAGTGAGCCAAATGGAGTTGTTCTCCCACAAGAACCACTCGGCTGATCCTTATTCAATATGCCCTTCACCAACATGCCATGTTTCCTTGATTGAATTAGCTCTCACACCAATATTTGCGCCTCGAGCCTTTGCATTGAGGGCTATCTGAAAACGGCTGTGGCGCTGAAGTTGCCTGTGAATGTGGAGTTGGTGGCATGTGAAACCCGCATGTGGAGCATTCGTTTGTGTGGGATGCTCTACCAGGTTCATTCCTAGATAATGCACTCAAAGGGCACTAAGCATAGAGTGTGAAAACTGAGTTTCCTTGAGAGCTGCTTGGAAGCCTGATGGTGTGTGAAGTTAGTGAGCCAAATGGAGTTGTTCTCCCACAAGAACCACTCGGCTGATTCTTCTTCAATATGTCCTTCACCAACATGCAATGTTTCCTTGATTGAATTAGCTCTCACACCAATATTTGCGTCTAGAGCCTTTGCATTGAGGGCTATCTGAAAACGGCTGTGGCGCTGAAGTTGCCTGTTAACGTGGAGTTGGTGGCATGTGAAACCCGCATGTGGAGCATTCGTTTGTGTGGGATGCTCTACCAGGTTCATTCCTAGATAATGCACTCAAAGGGCACTAAGCATAGAGTGTGAAAACTGAGTTTCCTTGAGAGCTGCTTGGAAGCCTGATGGTGTGTGAAGTTAGTGAGCCAAATGGAGTTGTTCTCCCACAAGAACCACTCGGCTGATCCTTCTTCAATATGCCCTTCCCCAACATGCAGTGTTTCCTTGATTGAATTAGCTCTCACACCAATATTTGCGTCTAGAGCCTTTGCATTGAGGGCTATCTGAAAACGGCTGTGGCGCTGATGGTGCCTGTGAATATGGAGCTGGTGGCATGTGAAACCCGCATGTGCAGCATTCGTTTGTGTGGGATGCTCACCAAGCTTCATTTCAGTCCTAGGCACTCAAAGGGCACTAAGCATAGAGTGTGAAAACTGAGTTTCCTTGAGAACTGCTTGGAAGCCTGATGGTGTGTGAAGTTAGTGAGCCAAATGGAGTTGTTCTCCCACAAGAACCACTCGGCTGATCCTTCTTCAATATGCCCTTCACCAACATGCAGTGTTTCCTTGATTGAATTAGCTCTCACACAAATATTTGCGCCTAGAGCCTTTGCATTGAGTGCTACCTGAAAACGGCTGTGGCGCTGAAGTTGCCTGTGAATGTGGAGTTGGTGGCATGTGAAACCCGCATGTGGAGCATTCGTTTGTGTGGGATGCTCTACCAGGTTCATTCCTAGATAATGCACTCAAAGGGCACTAAGCATAGAGTGTGAAAACTGAGTTTCCTTGAGAGCTGCTTGGAAGCCTGATGGTGTGTGAAGTTAGTGAGCCAAATGGAGTTGTTCTCCCACAAGAACCACTCGGCTGATCCTTCTTCAATATGCCCTTCACCAACATGCAGTGTTTCCTTGATTGAATTATCTCTCACACCAATATTTGCGTCTAGAGCCTTTGCATTGAGGGCTATCTGAAAACTGCTGTGGCGCTGAAGTTGCCTGTGAATGTGGAGTTGGTGGCATGTGAAACCCGCATGTGGAGCATTCGTTTGTGTGGGATGCTCTACCAGGTTCATTCCTAGATAATGCACTCAAAGGGCACTATGCATAGAGTGTGAAAACTGAGTTTCCTTGAGAGCTGCTTGGAAGCCTGATGGTGTGTGAAGTTAGTTAGCCAAATGGAGTTGTTCTCCCACAAGAACCACTCGGCTGATCCTTCTTCAATATGTCCTTCACCAACATGCAGTGTTTCCTTGATTGAATTAGCTCTCACACCAATATTTGCGCCTAGAGCCTTTGCATTGAGGGCTATCTGAAAACCTCTGTGGCGCTGAAGGTGCCTGTGAATATGGAGCTGGTGGCATGTGAAACCCTTATGTGGAGCATTCGTTGTGTGGGATGCTCACCAAGCTTCATTTCAGTCCTAGGCACTCAAAGGGCACTAAGCATAGAGTGTGAAATCTGAGTTTCCTTGAGAGCTGCTTGGAAGCCTGATGGTGTGTGAAGTTAGTGAGCCAAATGGAGTTGTTCTAGCACAAGAACCACTCGGCTGATCCTTCTTCAATATGCCCTTCACCAACATGCAGTGTTTCCTTGATTGAATTAGCTCTCACACCAATATTTGCGTCTAGAGCCTTTGCATTGAGGGCTATCCGAAAACGGCTGTGGCGCTGAAGTTGCCTGTGAATGTGGAGTTGGTGGCATGTGAAACCCTTATGTGGAGCATTCGTTTGTGTGGGATGCTCTACCAGGTTCATTCCTAGATAATGCACTCAAAGGGCACTAAGCATAGAGAGTGAAAACTGAGTTTCCTTGAGAGCTGCTTGGAAGCCTGATGGTGTGTGAAGTTAGTGAGCCAAATGGAGTTGTTCTCCCACAAGAACCACTCGGCTGATCCTTCTTCAATATGTCCTTCACCAACATGCCATGTTTCCTTGATTGAATTAGCTCTCACACCAATATTTGCGCCTAGAGGCTTTGCATTGAGGGCTATCTGAAAATGGCTGTGGCGCTGAAGTTGCCTGTGAATGTGGAGTTGGTGGCATGTGAAACCCGCATGTGGAGTATTCGTTTGTGTGGGATGCTCTACAGGTTCATTCCTAGATAATGCACTCAAAGGGCACTAAGCATAGAGTGTGAAAACTGAGTTTCCTTGAGAGCTGCTTGGAAGCCTGATGGTGTGTGAAGTTAGTGAGCCCATTGGAGTTGTTCTCCCACAAGAACCACTCGGCTGATCCTTCTTCAATATGCCCTTCACCAACATGCAGTGTTTCCTTGATTGAATTAGCTCTCACACCAATATTTGCGTCTAGAGCCTTTGCATTGAGGGCTATCTGAAAACGGCTGTGGCGCTGAAGTTGCCTGTGAATGTGGAGTTGGTGGCATGTGAAACCCGCATGTGGAGCATTCGTTTGTGTGGGATGCTCTACCAGGTTCATTCCTAGATAATGCACTCAAAGGGCACTAAGCATAGAGTGTGAAAACTGAGTTTCCTTGAGAGCTGCTTGGAAGCCTGATGGTGTGTGAAGTTAGTGAGCCAAATGGAGTTGTTCTCCCACAAGAACCACTCGGCTGATCCTTCTTCAATATGCCCTTCACCAACATGCAGTGTTTCCTTGATTGAATTAGCTCTCACACCAATATTTGCGTCTAGAGCCTTTGCATTGAGGGCTATCTGAAAACTGCTGTGGCGCTGAAGTTGCCTGTGAATGTGGAGTTGGTGGCATGTGAAACCCGCATGTGGAGCATTCGTTTGTGTGGGATGCTCTACCAGGTTCATTCCTAGATAATGCACTCAAAGGGCACTATGCATAGAGTGTGAAAACTGAGTTTCCTTGAGAGGTGCTTGGAAGCCTGATGGTGTGTGAAGTTAGTTAGCCAAATGGAGTTGTTCTCCCACAAGAACCACTCGGCTGATCCTTCTTCAATATGTCCTTCACCAACATGCAGTGTTTCCTTGATTGAATTAGCTCTCACACCAATATTTGCGCCTAGAGCCTTTGCATTGAGGGCTATCTGAAAACCTCTGTGGCGCTGAAGGTGCCTGTGAATATGGAGCTGGTGGCATGTGAAACCCTTATGTGGAGCATTCGTTTGTGTGGGATGCTCACCAAGCTTCATTTCAGTCCTAGGCACTCAAAGGGCACTAAGCATAGAGTGTGAAATCTGAGTTTCCTTGAGAGCTGCTTGGAAGCCTGATGGTGTGTGAAGTTAGTGAGCCAAATGGAGTTGTTCTCCCACAAGAACCACTCGGCTGATCCTTCTTCAATATGCCCTTCACCAACATGCAGTGTTTCCTTGATTGAATTAGCTCTCACACCAATATTTGCGTCTAGAGCCTTTGCATTGAGGGCTATCCGAAAACGGCTGTGGCGCTGAAGTTGCCTGTGAATGTGGAGTTGGTGGCATGTGAAACCCTTATGTGGAGCATTCGTTTGTGTGGGATGCTCTACCAGGTTCATTCCTAGATAATGCACTCAAAGGGCACTAAGCATAGAGAGTGAAAACTGAGTTTCCTTGAGAGCTGCTTGGAAGCCTGATGGTGTGTGAAGTTAGTGAGCCAAATGGAGTTGTTCTCCCACAAGAACCACTCGGCTGATCCTTCTTCAATATGTCCTTCACCAACATGCCATGTTTCCTTGATTGAATTAGCTCTCACACCAATATTTGCGCCTAGAGGCTTTGCATTGAGGGCTATCTGAAAATGGCTGTGGCGCTGAAGTTGCCTGTGAATGTGGAGTTGGTGGCATGTGAAACCCGCATGTGGAGTATTCGTTTGTGTGGGATGCTCTACAGGTTCATTCCTAGATAATGCACTCAAAGGGCACTAAGCATAGAGTGTGAAAACTGAGTTTCCTTGAGAGCTGCTTGGAAGCCTGATGGTGTGTGAAGTTAGTGAGCCCATTGGAGTTGTTCTCCCACAAGAACCACTCGGCTGATCCTTCTTCAATATGCCCTTCACCAACATGCAGTGTTTCCTTGATTGAATTAGCTCTCACACCAATATTTGCGTCTAGAGCCTTTGCATTGAGGGCTATCTGAAAACGGCTGTGGCGCTGAAGTTGCCTGTGAATGTGGAGTTGGTGGCATGTGAAACCCGCATGTGGAGCATTCGTTTGTGTGGGATGCTCTACCAGGTTCATTCCTAGATAATGCACTCAAAGGGCACTAAGCATAGAGTGTGAAAACTGAGTTTCCTTGAGAGCTGCTTGGAAGCCTGATGGTGTGTGAAGTTAGTGAGCCAAATGGAGTTGTTCTCCCACAAGAACCACTCGGCTGATCCTTCTTCAATATGCCCTTCACCAACATGCAGTGTTTCCTTGATTGAATTAGCTCTCACACCAATATTTGCGTCTAGAGCCTTTGCATTGAGGGCTATCTGAAAACGGCTGTGGCGCTGAAGGTGCCTGTGAATGTGGAGTTGGTGGCATGTGAAACCCTTAAGTGGAGCATTCGTTTGTGTGGGATGCTCTACCAGGTTCATGCCTAGATAATGCACTCAAAGGGCACTAAGCATAGAGTGTGAAAACTGAGTTTCCTTGAGAGCTGCTTGGAAGCCTGATGGTGTGTGAAGTTAGTGAGCCAAATGGAGTTGTTCTAGCAAAAAAACCACTTGACTGATCCTTCTAATATGCCCTTCACCAACATGCAGTGTTTCTTGATTGAATTAGCTCTCACACCAATATTTGCGCCTAGAGCCTTTGCATTGAGGGCTATCTGAAAACGGCTGTGGCGCTGAAGGTGCCTGTGAATATGGAGCTGGTGGCATGTGAAACCCTTATGTGGAGCATTCGTTTGTGTGGGATGCTCTACCAGGTTCATTCCTAGATAATGCACTCAAAGGGCACTAAGCATAGAGTGTGAAAACTGAGTTTCCTTGAGAGCTGCTTGGAATCCTGATGGTGTGTGAAGTTAGTGAGCCAAATGGAGTTGTTCTCCCACAAGAACCACTCGGCTGATCCTTCTTCAATATGTCCTTCACCAACATGCACTGTTTCCTTGATTGAATTAGCTCTCACACCAATATTTGCGTCTAGAGCCTTTGCATTGGGAGCTATCTGAAAACGGCTGTGGCGCTGAAGGTGCCTGTGAATGTGGAGTTGGTGGCATGTGAAACCCGCATGTGGAGCATTCGTTTGTGTGGGATGCTCTACCAGGTTCATTCCTAGATAATGCACTCAAAGGGCACTAAGCATAGAGTGTGAAAACTGAGTTTCCTTGAGAGCTGCTTGGAAGCCTGATGGTGTGTGAAGTTAGTGAGCCAAATGGAGTTGTTCTACCACAAGAACCACTCGGCTGATCCTTCTTCAATATGCCTTTCACCAACATGCAGTGTTTCCTTGATTGAATTAGCTCTCACACCAATATTTGCGCCTAGAGCTTTTGCATTGAGGGCTATCTGAAAACGGCTGTGGCGCTGAAGTTGCCTGTGAATATGGAGCTGGTGGCATGTGAAACCCGCATGTGGAGCATTCGTTTGTGTGGGATGCTCACCAAGCTTCATTTCAGTCCTAGGCGCTCAAAGGGCACTAAGCATAGAGTGTGAAAACTGAGTTTCCTTGAGAGCTGCTTGGAAGCCTGATGGTGTGTGAAGTTAGTGAGCCAAATGGAGTTGTTCTCCCAAAACAATCACTCGCCTGATCCTTCTTCAATATGTCCTTCACCAACATGCAGTGTTTCCTTGATTGAATTAGCTCTCACACCAATATTTGCGTCTAGAGCCTTTGCATTGGGAGCTATCTGAAAACGGCTGTGGCGCTGAAGGTGCCTGTGAATGTGGAGTTGGTGGCATGTGAAACCCTTATGTGGAGCATTCGTTTGTGTGGGATGCTCTACCAGGTTCATTCCTAGATAATGCACTCAAAGGGCACTAAGCATAGAGTGTGAAAACTGAGTTTCCTTGAAAGCTGCTTGGAAGCCTGATGGTGTGTGAAGTTAGTGAGCCAAATGGAGTTGTTCTACCACAAGAACCACTCGGCTGATCCTTCTTCAATATGCCTTTCACCAACATGCAGTGTTTCCTTGATTGAATTAGCTCTCACACCAATATTTGCGCCTAGAGCCTTTGCATTGAGGGCTATCTGAAAACGGCTGTGGCGCTGAAGTTGCCTGTGAATATGGAGCTGGTGGCATGTGAAACCCGCATGTGGAGGATGCTCACCAAGCTTCATTTCAGTCCTAGGCACTCAAAGGGCACTAAGCATAGAGTGTGAAAAACTGAGTTTCCTTGAGAGCTGCTTGGAAGCCTGATGGTGTGTGAAGTTAGTGAGCCAAATGGAGTTGTTCTCCCCACAAGAACCACTCGGCTGATCCTTCTTCAATATGTCCTTCACCAACATGCAGTGTTTCCTTGACTGAATTAGCTCTCACACCAATATTTGCGTCTAGAGCCTTTGCATTGAGGGCTATCTGAAAACGGCTGTGGCGCTGAAGTTGCCTGTGAATATGGAGCTGGTGGCATGTGAAACCCGCATGTGGAGCATTCGTTTGTGTGGGATGCTCACCAAGCTTCATTTCAGTCCTAGGCACTCAAAGGGCACTAAGCATAGAGTGTGAAAACTGAGTTTCCTTGAGAGCTGCTTGGAAGCCTGATGGTGTGTGAAGTTAGTGAGCCAAATGGAGTTGTTCTCCCACAAGAACCACTCGGCTGATCCTTCTTCAATATGTCCTTCACCAACATGCAGTGTTTTCCTTGACTGAATTAGCTCTCACACCAATATTTGCGTCTAGAGCCTTTGCATTGAGGGCTATCTGAAAACGGCTGTGGCGCTGAAGGTGCCTGTGAATGTGGAGTTGGTGGCATGTGAAACCCGCATGTGGAGCATTCGTTTGTGTGGGATGCTCTACCAGGTTCATTCCTAGATAATGCACTCAAAGGGCACTAAGCATAGAGTGTGAATACTGAGTTTCATTGAGAGCTGCTTCGAAGCCTGATGGTGTGTGAATTTAGTGAGCCCAAATGGAGTTGTTCTCCCACAAGAACCACTCGGCTGATCCTTCTAATATGCCCTTCACCAACATGCAGTGTTTCTTGATTGAATTAGCTCTCACACCAATATTTGCGTCTAGAGCCTTTGCATTGAGTGCTACCTGAAAACGGCTGTGGCACTGAAGTTGCCTTAGAATGTGGAGTTGGTGGCATGTGAAACCCGCATGTGGAGCATTCGTTTGTGTGGGATGCTCTACCAGGTTCATTCCTAGATAATGCACTCAAAGGGCACTAAGCCTAAAGTGTGAAAACTGAGTTTCCTTGAGAGCTGCTTGGAAGCCTGATGGTGTGTGAAGTTAGTGAGCCAAATGGAGTTGTTCTCCCACAAGAAAAACTCGGCTGATCCTTCTTCAATATGCCCCTTCACCAACATGCAGTGTTTCCTTGATTGAATTAGCTCTCACACCAATATTTGCGTCTAGAGCCTTTGCATTGAGGGCTATCCGAAAACGGCTGTGGCGCTGAAGTTGCCTGTGAATGTGGAGTTGGTGGCATGTGAAACCCGCATGTGGAGCATTCGTTTGTGTGGGATGCTCTACCAGGTTCATTCCTAGATAATGCACTCAAAGGGCACTAAGCATAGAGAGTGAAAACTGAGTTTCCTTGAGAGCTGCTTGGAAACCTGATGGTGTGTGAAGTTAGTGAGCCAAATGGAGTTGTTCTCCCACAAGAACCACTCGGCTGATCCTTCTTCAATATGTCCTTCACCAACATGCAGTGTTTCCTTGATTGAATTAGCTCTCACACCAATATTTGCGCCTAGAGCCTTTGCATTGAGGGCTATCTGAAAATGGCTGTGGCGCTGAAGGTGCCTGTGAATGTGGAGTTGGTGGCATGTGAAACCCGCATGTGGAGTATTCGTTTGTGTGGGATGCTCTACAGGTTCATTCCTAGATAATGCACTCAAAGGGCACTAAGCATAGAGTGTGAAAACTGAGTTTCCTTGAGAGCTGCTTGGAAGCCTGATGGTGTGTGAAGTTAGTGAGCCAAATGGAGTTGTTCTCCCACAAGAACCACTCGGCTGATCCTTCTTCAATATGCCCTTCACCAACATGCAGTGTTTCCTTGATTGAATTAGCTCTCACACCAATATTTGCGTCTAGAGCCTTTGCATTGAGGGCTATCTGAAAACGGCTGTGGCGCTGAAGTTGCCTGTGAATATGGAGTTGGTGGCATGTGAAACCCGCATGTGGGAGCATTCGTTTGTGTGGGATGCTCTACCAGGTTCATTCCTAGATAATGCACTCAAAGGGCACTAAGCATAGAGTGTGAAAACTGAGTTTCCTTGAGAGCTGCTTGGAAGCCTGATGGTGTGTGAAGTTAGTGAGCCAAATGGAGTTGTTCTCCCACAAGAACCACTCGGCTGATTCTTCTTCAATATGTGCTTCACCAACATGCAGTGTTTCCTTGATTGAATTAGCTCTCACACCAATATTTGCGCCTAGAGCCTTTGCATTGAGGACTATCTGAAAACGGCTGTGGCGCTGAAGTTGCCTGAGAATGTGGAGTTGGTGGCATGTGAAACCCGTATGTGGAGCATTCGTTTGTGTGGGATGCTCTACCAGGTTCATTCCTAGATAATGCACTCAAAGGGCACTAAGCATAGAGTGTGAAAACTGAGTTTCCTTGAGAGCTGCTTGGAAGCCTGATGGTGTGTGAAGTTAGTGAGCCAAATGGAGTTGTTCTCCCACAAGAACCACTCGGCTGATCCTTCTTCAATATGCCCTTCACCAACATGCAGTGTTTCCTTGATTGAATTAGCTCTCCACACCAATATTTGCGCCTAGAGCCTTTGCATTGAGGGCTATCTGAAAACGGCTGTGGCGCTGAAGTTGCCTGTGAATGTGGAGTTGGTGGCATGTGAAACCCTTATGTGGAGCATTCGTTTGTGTGGGATGCTCTACCAGGTTCATTCCTAGATAATGCACTCAAAGGGCACTAAGCATAGAGTGTGAAAACTGAGTTTCCTTGAGAGCTGCTTGGAAGCCTGATGGTGTGTGAAGTTAGTGAGGCAAATGGAGTTGTTCTCCCACAAGAACCACTCGGCTGATCCTTCTTCAATTTCTTCAATATGCCCTTCACCAACATGCAGTGTTTCCTTGATTGAATTAGCTCTTACACCAATATTTGCGTCTAGAGCCTTTGCAATGAGGGCTATCTGAAAACGGCTGTGGCGCTGAAGTTGCCTGTGAATGTGGAGTTGGTGGCATGTGAAACCCGCATGTGGAGCATTCGTTTGTGTGGGATGCTCTACCAGGTTCATTCCTAGATAATGCACTCAAAGGGCACTAAGCATAGAGTGTGAATACTGAGTTTCGTTGAGAGCTGCTTGGAAGCCTGATGGTGTGTGAAGTTAGTGAGCCAAATGGAGTTGTTCTCCCACAAGAACCACTCGGCTGATTCTTCTTCAATATGTCCTTCACCAACATGCAGTGTTTCCTTGATTGAATTAGCTCTCACACCAATATTTGCGCCTCGAGCCTTTGCATTGAGGGCTATCTGAAAACGGCTGTGGCGCTGAAGTTGCCTGTGAATGTGGAGTTGGTGGCATGTGAAACCCGCATGTGGAGCATTCGTTTGTGTGGGATGCTCTACCAGGTTCATTCCTAGATAATGCACTGAAAGGGCACTAAGCATAGAGTGTGAAAACTGAGTTTCCTTGAGAGCTGCTTGGAAGCCTGATGGTGTGTGAAGTTAGTGAGCCAAATGGAGTTGTTCTCCCACAAGAACCACTCGGCTGATTCTTCTTCAATATGTCCTTCACCAACATGCAATGATTCCTTGATTGAATTAGCTCTCACACCAATATTTGCGCCTAGAGCCTTTGCATTGAGGGCTATCTGAAAACGGCTGTGGCGCTGAAGTTGCCTGTGAATGTGGAGTTGGTGGCATGTGAAACCCGCATGTGGAGCATTCGTTTGTGTGGGATGCTCTACCAGGTTCATTCCTAGATAATGCACTCAAAGGGCACTAAGCATAGAGTGTGAAAACTGAGTTTCCTTGAGAGCTGCTTGGAAGCCTGATGGTGTGTGAAGTTAGTGAGCCAAATGGAGTTGTTCTCCCACAAGAACCACTCGGCTGATCCTTCTTCAATATGCCCTTCACCAACATGCAGTGTTTCCTTGATTGAATTAGCTCTCACACCAATATTTGCGTCTAGAGCCTTTGCATTGAGGGCTATCTGAAAACGGCTGTGGCGCTGATGGTGCCTGTGAATATGGAGCTGGTGGCATGTGAAACCCGCATGTGGAGCATTCGTTTGTGTGGGATGCTCACCAAGCTTCATTCAGTCCTAGGCACTCAAAGGGCACTAAGCATAGAGTGTGAAAACTGAGTTTCCTTGAGAGCTGCTTGGAAGCCTGATGGTGTGTGAAGTTAGTGAGCCAAATGGAGTTGTTCTAGCACAAGAACCACTCGGCTGATCCTTCTTCAATATGCCCTTCACCAGCATGCAGTGTTTCCTTGATTGAATTAACTCTCACACCAATATTTGCGCCTAGAGCCTTTGCATTGAGTGCTACCTGAAAACGGCTGTGGCGCTGAAGTTGCCTGTGAATGTGGAGTTGGTGGCATGTGAAACCCGCATGTGGAGCATTCGTTTGTGTGGGATGCTCTACCAGATTCATTCCTAGATAATGCACTCAAAGGGCACTAAGCATAGAGTGTGAAAACTGAGTTTCCTTGAGAGCTGCTTGGAAGCCTGATGGTGTGTGAAGTGAGTGAGCCAAATGGAGTTGTTCTCCCACAAGAACCACTCGGCTGATCCTTATTCAATATGCCCTTCACCAACATGCAGTGTTTCCTTGATTGAATTAGCTCTCACACCAATATTTGCGTCTAGAGCCTTTGCATTGAGGGCTATCTGAAAACGGCTGTGGCGCTGAAGTTGCCTGTGAATGTGGAGTTGGTGGCATGTGAAACCCGCATGTGGAGCATTCGTTTGTGTGGGATGCTCTACCAGATTCATTCCTAGATAATGCACTCAAAGGGCACTAAGCATAGAGTGTGAAAACTGAGTTTCCTTGAGAGCTGCTTGGAAGCCTGATGGTGTGTGAAGTGAGTGAGCCAAATGGAGTTGTTCTCCCACAAGAACCACTCGGCTGATCCTTATTCAATATGCCCTTCACCAACATGCAGTGTTTCCTTGATTGAATTAGCTCTCACACCAATATTTGCGTCTAGAGCCTTTGCATTGAGGGCTATCTGAAAACGGCTGTGGCGCTGAAGTTGCCTGTGAATGTGGAGTTGGTGGCATGTGAAACCCGCATGTGGAGCATTCGTTTGTGTGGGATGCTCTACCAGGTTCATTCCTAGATAATGCACTCAAAGGGCACTAAGCATAGAGTGTGAAAACTGAGTTTCCTTGAGAGCTGCTTGGAAGCCTGATGGTGTGTGAAGTTAGTGAGCCAAATGGAGTTGTTCTCCCACAAGAACCACTCGGCTGATCCTTCTTCAATATGTCCTTCACCAACATGCAGTGTTTCCTTGATTGAATTAGCTCTCACACCAATATTTGTGCTTAGAGCCTTTGCATTGAGGGCTATCTGAAAACGGCTGTGGCGCTGAAGTTGCCTGTGAATGTGGAGTTGGTGGCATGTGAAACCCACATGTGGAGCATTCGTTTGTGTGGGATGCTCTACCAGGTTCATTCCTAGATAATGCACTCAAAGGGCACTAAGCATAGAGTGTGAAAACTGAGTTTCCTTGAGAGCTGCTTGGAAGCCTGATGGTGTGTGAAGTTAGTGAGCCAAATGGAGTTGTTCTCCCACAAGAACCACTCGGCTGATCCTTCTTCAATATGCCCTTCACCAACATGCAGTGTTTCCTTGATTGAATTATCTCTCACACCAATATTTGCGCCTAGAGCCTTTGCATTGAGGGCTATCTGAAAACTGCTGTGGCGCTGAAGTTGCCTGTGAATGTGGAGTTGGTGGCATGTGAAACCCGCATGTGGAGCATTCGTTTGTGTGGGATGCTCTACCAGGTTCATTCCTAGAAAATGCACTCAAAGGGCACGAAGCATAGAGTGTGAAAACTGAGTTTCCTTGAGAGCTGCTTGGAAGCCTGATGGTGTGTGAAGTTAGTGAGCCAAATGGAGTTGTTCTCCCACAAGAACCACTCGGCTGATCCTTCTTCAATATGTCCTTCACCAACATGCAGTGTTTCCTTGACTGAATTAGCTCTTACACCAATATTTGTGTCTAGAGCCTTTGCATTGAGGGCTATCTGAAAACGGCTGTGGCGCTGAAGTTGCCTGTGAATGTGGAGTTGGTGGCATGTGAAACCCTTATGTGGAGCATTCGTTTGTGTGGGATGCTCTACCAGGTTCATTCCTAGATAATGCACTCAAAGGGCACTAAGCATAGAGTGTGAAAACTGAGTTTCCTTGAGAGCTGCTTGGAAGCCTGATGGTGTGTGAAGTTAGTGAGCCAAATGGAGTTGTTCTCCCACAAGAACCACTCGGCTGATCCTTCTTCAATATGCCCTTCACCAACATGCAGTGTTTCCTTGACTGAATTAGCTCTCACACCAATATTTGCGTCTAGAGCCTTTGCATTGAGGGCTATCTGAAAACGGCTGTGGCGCTGAAGGTGCCTGTGAATATGGAGCTGGTGGCATGTGAAACCCTTAAGTGGAGCATTCGTTTGTGTGGGATGCTCACCAAGCTTCATTTCAGTCCTAGGCACTCAAAGGGCACTAAGCATAGAGTGTGAAAACTGAGTTTCCTTGAGAGCTGCTTGGAAGCCTGATGGTGTGTGAAGTTAGTGAGCCAAATGGAGTTGTTCTCCCACAAGAACCACTCGGCTGATCCTTCTTCAATATGCCCTTCACCAGCATGCAGTGTTTCCTTGATTGAATTAGCTCTTACACCAATATTTGCGTCTAGAGCCTTTGCATTGAGGGCTATCTGAAAACGGCTGTGGCGCTGAAGTTGCCTGTGAATGTGGAGTTGGTGGCATGTGAAACCCGCATGTGGAGCATTCGTTTGTGTGGGATGCTCTACCAGGTTCATTCCTAGATAATGCACTCAAAGGGCACTAAGCATAGAGTGTGAAAACTGAGTCTCCTTTAGAGCTGCTTGGAAGCCTGATGATGTGTGAAGTTAGTGAGCCAAATGGAGTTGTTCTCCCACAAGAACCACTCGGCTGATCCTTCTTCAATATGTCCTTCACCAACATGCAGTGTTTCCTTGATTGAATTAGCTCTCACACCAATATTTGCGTCTAGAGCCTTTGCATTGAGGGCTATCAGAAAACGGCTGTGGCGCTGAAGTTGCCTGTGAATGTGGAGTTGGTGGCATGTGAAACCCGCATGTGGAGCATTCGTTTGTGTGGGATGCTCTACCAGGTTCATTCCTAGATAATGCACTCAAAGGGCACTAAGCATAGAGTGTGAAAACTGAGTTTCCTTGAGAGCTGCTTGGAAGCCTGATGGTGTGTGAAGTTAGTGAGCCAAATGGAGTTGTTCTCCCACAAGAACCACTCGGCTGATTCTTCTTCAATATGTCCTTCACCAACATGCAGTGTTTCCTTGATTGAATTAGCTCTCACACCAATATTTGCGCCTCGAGCCTTTGCATTGAGGGCTATCTGAAAACGGCTGTGGCGCTGAAGTTGCCTGTGAATGTGGAGTTGGTGGCATGTGAAACCCGCATGTGGAGCATTCGTTTGTGTGGGATGCTCTACCAGGTTCATTCCTAGATAATGCACTCAAAGGGCCCTATGCATAGAGTGTGAAAACTGAGTTTCCTTGAGAGCTGCTTGGAAGCCTGATGGTGTGTGAAGTTAGTGAGCCAAATGGAGTTGTTCTCCCACAAGAACCACTCGGCTGATCCTTCTTCAATATGCCCTTCACCAACATGCAGTGTTTCCTTGACTGAATTAGCTCTCACACCAATATTTGCGTCTAGAGCCTTTGCATTGAGGGCTATCTGAAAACGGCTGTGGCGCTGAAGGTGCCTGTAAATATGGAGCTGGTGGCATGTGAAACCCGCATGTGGAGCATTCGTTTGTGTGGGATGCTCACCAAGCTTCATTTCAGTCCTAGGCACTCAAAGGGCACTAAGCATAGAGTGTGAAAACTGAGTTTCCTTGAGAGCTGCTTGGAAGCCTGATGCTGTGTGAAGTTAGTGAGCCAAATGGAGTTGTTCTAGCACAAGAACCACTCGGCTGATCCTTCTTCAATATGCCCTTCACCAGCATGCAGTGTTTCCTTGATTGAATTAGCTCTCACACCAATATTTGCGTCTAGAGCCTTTGCATTGAGGGCTATCTGAAAACGGCTGTGGCGCTGAAGTTGCCTGTGAATGTGGAGTTGGTGGCATATGAAACCCGCATGTGGAGCATTCGTTTGTGTGGGATGCTGTACCCGGTTCATTCCTAGATAATGCACTCAAAGGGCACTAAGCATAGAGTGTGAAAACTGAGTTTCCTTGAGAGCTGCTTGGAAGCCTGATGCTGTGTGAAGTTAGTGAGCTAAATGGAGTTGTTCTAGCACAAGAACCACTCGGCTGATCCTTCTTCAATATGTCCTTCACCAACATGCAGTGTTTCCTTGACTGAATTAGCTCTCACACCAATATTTGCGTCTAGAGCCTTTGCATTGAGGGCTATCTGAAAACGGCTGTGGCGCTGAAGTTGCCTGTGAATGTGGAGTTGGTGGCATGTGAAACCCGCATGTGGAGCATTCGTTTGTGTGGGATGCTCTACCAGGTTCATTCCTAGATAATGCACTCAAAGGGCACTAAGCATAGAGTGTGAAAACTGAGTTTCCTTGAGAGCTGCTTGGAAGCCTGATGGTGTGTGAAGTTAGTGAGCGAAATGGAGTTGTTCTCCCACAAGAACCACTCGGCTGATTCTTCTTCAATATGTCCTTCACCAACATGCAGTGTTTCCTTGATTGAATTAGCTCTCACACCAATATTTGCGCCTAGAGCCTTTGCATTGATGGCTATCTGAAAACGGCTGTGGCGCTGAAGTTGCCTTTGAATGTGGAGTTGGTGGCATGTGAAACCCGCATGTGGAGCATTCGTTTGTGTGGGATGCTCTACCAGGTTCATTCCTAGATAATGCACTCAAAGGGCATTAAGCATAGAGTGTGAAAACTGAGTTTCCTTGAGAGCTGCTTGGAAGCCTGATGGTGTGTGAAGTTAGTGAGCCAAATGGAGTTGTTCTCCCACAAGAACCACTCGGCTGATTCTTCTTCAATATGTCCTTCACCAACATGCAGTGTTTCCTTGATTGAATTAGCTCTCACACCAATATTTGCACCTAGAGCCTTTGCATTGAGGGCTATCTGAAAACGGCTGTGGCGCTGAAGTTGCCTGTGAATGTGGAGTTGGTGGCATGTGAAACCCGCATGTGGAGCATTCGTTTGTGTGGGATGCTCTACCAGGTTCATTCCTAGATAATGCATTCAAAGGGCATTAAGCATAGAGTGTGAAAACTGAGTTTCCTTGAGAGCTGCTTGGAAGCCTGATGGTGTGTGAAGTTAGTGAGCCAAATGGAGTTGTTCTCCCACAAGAACCACTCGGCTGATTCTTCTTCAATATGTCCTTCACCAACATGCAGTGTTTCCTTGATTGAATTAGCTCTCACACCAATATTTGCGTCTAGAGCCTTTGCATTGAGGGCTATCTGAAAACGGCTGTGGCGCTGAAGTTGCCTGTGAATGTGGAGTTGGTGGCATGTGAAACCAGCATGTGGAGCATTCGTTTGTGTGGGATGCTCACCAAGCTTCATTTCAGTCCTAGGCACTCAAAGGGCACTAAGCATAGAGTGTGAAAACTGAGTTTCCTTGAGAGCTGCTTGGAAGCCTGATGGTGTGTGAAGTTAGTGAGCCAAATGGAGTTGTTCTCCCACAAGAACCACTCGGCTGATCCTTCTTCAATATGTCCTTCACCAACATGCAGTGTTTCCTTGATTGAATTAGCTCTCACACCAATATTTGCGCCTAGAGCCTTTGCATTGAGGGCTATCTGAAAACGACTGTGGCGCTGAAGTTGCCTGTGAATGTGGAGTTGGTGGCATGTGAAACCCGCATGTGGAGCATTCGTTTGTGTGGAATGCTCTACCAGGTTCATTCCTAGATAATGCACTCAAAGGGCACTAAGCATAGAGTGTGAAAACTGAGTTTCCTTGAGAGCTGCTTGGAAGCCTGATGGTGTGTGAAGTTAGTGAGCCAAATGGAGTTGTTCTCCCACAAGAACCACTCGGCTGATCCTTCTTCAATATGTCCTTCACCAACATGCAGTGTTTCCTTGATTGAATTAGCTCTCACACCAATATTTGCACCTAGAGCCTTTGCATTGAGGGCTATCTGAAAACGGCTGTGGCGCTGAAGTTGCCTGTGAATGTGGAGTTGGTGGCATGTGAAACCCGCATGTGGAGCATTCGTTTGTGTGGGATGCTCTACCAGGTTCATTCCTAGATAATGCACTCAAAGGGCACTAAGCATAGAGTGTGAAAACTGAGTTTCCTTGAGAGCTGCTTGGAAGCCTGGTGGTGTGTGAAGTTAGTGAGCCAAATGGAGTTGTTCTAGCACAAGAACCACTCGGCTGATCCTTCTTCAATATGCCCTTCACCAACATGCAGTGTTTCCTTGATTGAATTAGCTCTCACACCAATATTTGCGTCTAGAGCCTTTGCATTGAGGGCTATCTGAAAACGGCTGTGGCGCTGAAGTTGCCTGTAAATGTGGAGTTGGTGGCATGTGAAAGCCGCATGTGGAGCATTCGTTTGTGTGGGATGCTCTACCAGGTTCATTCCTAGATAATGCACTCAAAGGGCACTAAGCATAGAGTGTGAATACTGAGTTGCCTTGAGAGCTGCTTGGAAGCCTGATGGTGTGTGAAGTTAGTGAGCCAAATGGAGTTGTTCTCCCACAAGAACCACTCGGCTGATCCTTCTTCAATATGCCCTTCACCAACATGCAGTGTTTCCTTGATTGAATTATCTCTCACACCAATATTTGCGCCTAGAGCCTTTGCATTGAGGGCTATCTGAAAACGGCTGTGGCGCTGAAGTTGCCTGTGAATGTGGAGTTGGTGGCATGTGAAAGCCGCATGTGGAGCATTCGTTTGTGTGGGATGCTCTACCAGGTTCATTCCTAGATAATGCACTCAAAGGGCACTAAGCATAGAGTGTGAAAACTGAGTTTCCTTGAGAGCTGCTTGGAAGCCTGATGGTGTGTGAAGTTAGTGAGCCAAATGGAGTTGTTCTAGCACAAGAACCATTCGGCTGATCCTTCTTCAATATGCCCTTCACCAACATGCAGTGTTTCCTTGATTGAATTAGCTCTCACACCAATATTTGCGTCTAGAGCCTTTGCATTGAGGGCTATCTGAAAACGGCTGTGGCGCTGAAGTTGCCTGTGAATGTGGAGTTGGTGGCATGTGAAACCCTTATGTGGAGCATTCGTTTGTGTGGGATGCTCTACCAGGTTCATTCCTAGATAATGCACTCAAAGGGCACTAAGCATAGAGTGTGAAAACTGAGTTTCCTTGAGAGCTGCTTGGAAGCCTGATGGTGTGTGAAGTTAGTGAGCCAAATGGAGTTGTTGTAGCACAAGAACCACTCGGCTGATCCTTCTTCAATATGCCCTTCACCAACATGCAGTGTTTCCTTGATTGAATTAGCTCTCACACCAATATTTGCGCCTAGAGCCTTTGCATTGAGGGCTATCTGAAAACGGCTGTGGCGCTGAAGTTGCCTGTGAATGTGGAGTTGGTGGCATGTGAAACCCTTATGTGGAGCATTCGTTTGTGTGGGATGCTCTACCAGGTTCATTCCTAGATAATGCACTCAAAGGGCACTAAGCATAGAGTGTGAATACTGAGTTTTCTTGAGAGCTGCTTGGAAGCCTGATGGTGTGTGAAGTTAGTGAGCCAAATGGAGTTGTTCTCCCACAAGAACCACTCGGCTGATCCTTCTTCAATATGCCCTTCACCAACATGCAGTGTTTCCTTGATTGAATTATCTCTCACACCAATATTTGCGCCTAGAGCCTTTGCATTGAGGGCTATCTGAAAATGGCTGTGGCGTTGAAGTTGCCTGTGAATGTGGAGTTGGTGGCATGTGAAAGCCGCATGTGGAGCATTCGTTTGTGTGGGATGCTCTACCAGGTTCATTCCTAGATAATGCACTCAAAGGGCACTAAGCATAGAGTGTGAAAACTGAGTTTCCTTGAGAGCTGCTTGGAAGCCTGGTGGTGTGTGAAGTTAGTGAGCCAAATGGAGTTGTTCTAGCACAAGAACCATTCGGCTGATCCTTCTTCAATATGCCCTTCACCAACATGCAGTGTTTCCTTGATTGAATTAGCTCTCACACCAATATTTGCGTCTAGAGCCTTTGCATTGAGGGCTATCTGAAAACGGCTGTGGCGCTGAAGTTGCCTGTGAATGTGGAGTTGGTGGCATGTGAAACCCTTATGTGGAGCATTCGTTTGTGTGGGATGCTCTACCAGGTTCATTCCTAGATAATGCACTCAAAGGGCACTAAGCATAGAGTGTGAAAACTGAGTTTCCTTGAGAGCTGCTTGGAAGCCTGATGGTGTGTGAAGTTAGTGAGCCAAATGGAGTTGTTGTAGCACAAGAACCACTCGGCTGATCCTTCTTCAATATGCCCTTCACCAACATGCAGTGTTTCCTTGATTGAATTAGCTCTCACACCAATATTTGCGTCTAGAGCCTTTGCATTGAGGGCTATCTGAAAACGGCTGTGGCGCTGAAGGTGCCTGTGAATATGGAGCTGGTGGCATGTGAAGCCCGCATGTGGAGCATTCTTTTGTGTGGGATGCTCACCAAGCTTCATTTCAGTACTAGGCACTCAAAGGGCACTAAGCATAGAGTGTGAAAACAGTTTCCTTGAGAGCTGCTTGGAAGCCTGATGGTGTGTGAAGTTAGTGAGCCAAATGGAGTTGTTCTCCCACAAGAACCACTCGGCTGATCCTTCTTCAATATGCCCTTCACCAACATGCAGTGTTTCCTTGATTGAATTAGCTCTTACACCAATATTTGCGTCTAGAGCCTTTGCATTGAGGGCTATCTGAAAACGGCTGTGGCGCTGAAGTTGCCTGTGAATGTGGAGTTGGTGGCATGTGAAACCCGCATGTGGAGCATTCGTTTGTGTGGGATGCTCTACCAGGTTCATTCCTAGATAATGCACTCAAAGGGCACTAAGCATAGAGTGTGAATACTGAGTTGCCTTGAGAGCTGCTTGGAAGCCTGATGGTGTGTGAAGTTAGTGAGCCAAATGGAGTTGTTCTCCCACAAGAACCACTCGGCTGATCCTTCTTCAATATGCCCTTCACCAACATGCAGTGTTTCCTTGATTGAATTAGCTCTCACACCAATATTTGCGTCTAGAGCCTTTGCATTGAGGGCTATCTGAAAACGGCTGTGGCGCTGAAGTTGCCTGTGAATGTGGAGTTGGTGGCATGTGAAACCCGCATGTGGAGCATTCGTTTGTGTGGGATGCTCTACCAGGTTCATTCCTAGATAATGCACTCAAAGGGCACTAAGCATAGAGTGTGAAAACTGAGTTTCCTTGAGAGCTGCTTGGAAGCCTGATGGTGTGTGAAGTTAGTGAGGCAAATGGAGTTGTTCTCCCACAAGAACCACTCGGCTGATTCTTCTTCAATATGTCCTTCACCAACATGCAGTGTTTCCTTGATTGAATTAGCTCTCACACCAATATTTGCGTCTAGAGCCTTTGCATTGAGGGCTATCTGAAAACGGCTGTGGCGCTGAAGTTGCCTTTGAATGTGGAGTTGGTGGCATGTGAAACCCGCATGTGGAGCATTCGTTTGTGTGGGATGCTCTACCAGGTTCATTCCTAGATAATGCACTCAAAGGGCACTAAGCATAGGGTGTGAAAACTGAGTTTCCTTGAGAGCTGCTTGGAAGCCTGATGGTGTGTGAAGTTAGTGAGCCAAATGGAGTTGTTCTCCCACAAGAACCACTCGGCTGATTCTTCTTCAATATGTCCTTCACCAACATGCAGTGTTTCCTTGATTGAATTAGCTCTCACACCAATATTTGCGTCTAGAGCCTTTGCATTGAGGGCTATCTGAAAACGGCTGTGGCGCTGAAGTTGCCTGTGAATGTGGAGTTGGTGGCATGTGAAACCCGCATGTGGAGCATTCGTTTGTGTGGGATGCTCTACCAGGTTCATTCCTAGATAATGCATTCAAAGGGCATTAAGCATAGAGTGTGAAAACTGAGTTTCCTTGAGAGCTGCTTGGAAGCCTGATGGTGTGTGAAGTTAGTGAGCCAAATGGAGTTGTTCTCCCACAAGAACCACTCGGCTGATTCTTCTTCAATATGTCCTTCACCAACATGCAGTGTTTCCTTGATTGAATTAGCTCTCACACCAATATTTGCGTCTAGAGCCTTTGCATTGAGGGCTATCTGAAAACGGCTGTGGCGCTGAAGTTGCCTGTGAATGTGGAGTTGGTGGCATGTGAAACCCTTATGTGGAGCATTCGTTTGTGTGGGATGCTCTACCAGGTTCATTCCTAGATAATGCACTCAAAGGGCACTAAGCATAGAGTGTGAAAACTGAGTTTCCTTGAGAGCTGCTTGGAAGCCTGATGGTGTGTGAAGTTAGTGAGCCAAATGGAGTTGTTGTAGCACAAGAACCACTCGGCTGATCCTTCTTCAATATGCCCTTCACCAACATGCAGTGTTTCCTTGATTGAATTAGCTCTCACACCAATATTTGCGTCTAGAGCCTTTGCATTGAGGGCTATCTGAAAACGGCTGTGGCGCTGAAGGTGCCTGTGAATATGGAGCTGGTGGCATGTGAAGCCCGCATGTGGAGCATTCTTTTGTGTGGGATGCTCACCAAGCTTCATTTCAGTACTAGGCACTCAAAGGGCACTAAGCATAGAGTGTGAAAACAGTTTCCTTGAGAGCTGCTTGGAAGCCTGATGGTGTGTGAAGTTAGTGAGCCAAATGGAGTTGTTCTCCCACAAGAACCACTCGGCTGATCCTTCTTCAATATGCCCTTCACCAACATGCAGTGTTTCCTTGATTGAATTAGCTCTTACACCAATATTTGCGTCTAGAGCCTTTGCATTGAGGGCTATCTGAAAACGGCTGTGGCGCTGAAGTTGCCTGTGAATGTGGAGTTGGTGGCATGTGAAACCCGCATGTGGAGCATTCGTTTGTGTGGGATGCTCTACCAGGTTCATTCCTAGATAATGCACTCAAAGGGCACTAAGCATAGAGTGTGAATACTGAGTTGCCTTGAGAGCTGCTTGGAAGCCTGATGGTGTGTGAAGTTAGTGAGCCAAATGGAGTTGTTCTCCCACAAGAACCACTCGGCTGATCCTTCTTCAATATGCCCTTCACCAACATGCAGTGTTTCCTTGATTGAATTAGCTCTTACACCAATATTTGCGTCTAGAGCCTTTGCATTGAGGGCTATCTGAAAACGGCTGTGGCGCTGAAGTTGCCTGTGAATGTGGAGTTGGTGGCATGTGAAACCCGCATGTGGAGCATTCGTTTGTGTGGGATGCTCTACCAGGTTCATTCCTAGATAATGCACTCAAAGGGCACTAAGCATAGAGTGTGAAAACTGAGTTTCCTTGAGAGCTGCTTGGAAGCCTGATGGTGTGTGAAGTTAGTGAGGCAAATGGAGTTGTTCTCCCACAAGAACCACTCGGCTGATTCTTCTTCAATATGTCCTTCACCAACATGCAGTGTTTCCTTGATTGAATTAGCTCTCACACCAATATTTGCGTCTAGAGCCTTTGCATTGAGGGCTATCTGAAAACGGCTGTGGCGCTGAAGTTGCCTTTGAATGTGGAGTTGGTGGCATGTGAAACCCGCATGTGGAGCATTCGTTTGTGTGGGATGCTCTACCAGGTTCATTCCTAGATAATGCACTCAAAGGGCATTAAGCATAGAGTGTGAAAACTGAGTTTCCTTGAGAGCTGCTTGGAAGCCTGATGGTGTGTGAAGTTAGTGAGCCAAATGGAGTTGTTCTCCCACAAGAACCACTCGGCTGATTCTTCTTCAATATGTCCTTCACCAACATGCAGTGTTTCCTTGATTGAATTAGCTCTCACACCAATATTTGCACCTAGAGCCTTTGCATTGAGGGCTATCTGAAAACGGCTGTGGCGCTGAAGTTGCCTGTGAATGTGGAGTTGGTGGCATGTGAAACCCGCATGTGGAGCATTCGTTTGTGTGGGATGCTCTACCAGGTTCATTCCTAGATAATGCATTCAAAGGGCATTAAGCATAGAGTGTGAAAACTGAGTTTCCTTGAGAGCTGCTTGGAAGCCTGATGGTGTGTGAAGTTAGTGAGCCAAATGGAGTTGTTCTCCCACAAGAACCACTCGGCTGATTCTTCTTCAATATGTCCTTCACCAACATGCAGTGTTTCCTTGATTGAATTAGCTCTCACACCAATATTTGCGTCTAGAGCCTTTGCATTGAGGGCTATCTGAAAACGGCTGTGGCGCTGAAGTTGCCTGTGAATGTGGAGTTGGTGGCATGTGAAACCAGCATGTGGAGCATTCGTTTGTGTGGGATGCTCACCAAGCTTCATTTCAGTCCTAGGCACTCAAAGGGCACTAAGCATAGAGTGTGAAAACTGAGTTTCCTTGAGAGCTGCTTGGAAGCCTGATGGTGTGTGAAGTTAGTGAGCCAAATGGAGTTGTTCTCCCACAAGAACCACTCGGCTGATTCTTCTTCAATATGTCCTTCACCAACATGCAGTGTTTCCTTGATTGAATTAGCTCTCACACCAATATTTGCGCCTAGAGCCTTTGCATTGAGGGCTATCTGAAAACGACTGTGGCGCTGAAGTTGCCTGTGAATGTGGAGTTGGTGGCATGTGAAACCCTTATGTGGAGCATTCGTTTGTGTGGAATGCTCTA
The DNA here is from genome assembly GCF_030435755.1 of Ochotona princeps. NCBI lineage: Eukaryota > Metazoa > Chordata > Mammalia > Lagomorpha > Ochotonidae > Ochotona > Ochotona princeps. Next base: position 38,047 of record NW_026696136.1, on the reverse strand, counting down.
CCAGGTTCATTCCTAGATAATGCACTCAAAGGGCACTAAGCATAGAGAGTGAAAACTGAGTTTCCTTGAGAGCTGCTTGGAAGCCTGATGGTGTGTGAAGTTAGTGAGCCAAATGGAGTTGTTCTCCCACAAGAACCACTCGGCTGATCCTTCTTCAATATGCCCTTCACCAACATGCAGTGTTTCCTTGATTGAATTAGCTCTTACACCAATATTTGCGTCTAGAGCCTTTGCATTGAGGGCTATCTGAAAACGGCTGTGGCGCTGAAGTTGCCTGTGAATGTGGAGTTGGTGGCATGTGAAACCCGCATGTGGAGCATTCGTTTGTGTGGGATGCTCTACCAGGTTCATTCCTAGATAATGCACTCAAAGGGCACTAAGCATAGAGTGTGAAAACTGAGTTTCCTTGAGAGCTGCTTGGAAGCCTGATGGTGTGTGAAGTTAGTGAGCCAAATGGAGTTGTTCTCCCACAAGAACCACTCGGCTGATCCTTCTTCAATATGCCCTTCACCAACATGCAGTGTTTCCTTGATTGAATTAGCTCTCACACCAATATTTGCGCCTAGAGCCTTTGCATTGAGGGCTATCTGAAAACGGCTGTGGCGCTGAAGTTGCCTGTGAATGTGGAGTTGGTGGCATGTGAAACCCTTATGTGGAGCATTCGTTTGTGTGGGATGCTCTACCAGGTTCATTCCTAGATAATGCACTCAAAGGGCACTAAGCATAGAGTGTGAAAACTGAGTTTCCTTGAGAGCTGCTTGGAAGCCTGGTGGTGTGTGAAGTTAGTGAGCCAAATGGAGTTGTTCTAGCACAAGAACCACTTGGCTGATCCTTCTTCAATATGCCCTTCACCAACATGCAGTGTTTCCTTGATTGAATTAGCTCTCACACCAATATTTGCGTCTAGAGCCTTTGCATTGAGGGCTATCTGAAAACGGCTGTGGCGCTGAAGGTGCCTGTGAATATGGAGCTGGTGGCATGTGAAGCCCGCATGTGGAGCATTCTTTTGTGTGGGATGCTCACCAAGCTTCATTTCAGTACTAGGCACTCAAAGGGCACTAAGCATAGAGTGTGAAAACAGTTTCATTGAGAGCTGCTTGGAAGCCTGATGGTGTGTGAAGTTAGTGAGCCAAATGGAGTTGTTCTCCCACAAGAACCATTCGGCTGATCCTTCTTCAATATGTCCTTCACCAACATGCAGTGTTTCCTTGATTGAATTAGCTCTTACACCAATATTTGTGTCTAGAGCCTTTGCATTGAGGGCTATCTGAAAAAGGCTGTGGCGCTGAAGTTGCCTGTGAATGTGGAGTTGGTGGCATGTGAAACCCGCATGTGGAGCATTCGTTTGTGTGGGATGCTCTACCAGGTTCATTCCTAGATAATGCACTCAAAGGGCACTAAGCATAGAGTGTGAATACTGAGTTGCCTTGAGAGCTGCTTGGAAGCCTGATGGTGTGTGAAGTTAGTGAGCCAAATGGAGTTGTTCTCCCACAAGAACCACTCGGCTGATCCTTCTTCAATATGCCCTTCACCAACATGCAGTGTTTCCTTGATTGAATTAGCTCTCACACCAATATTTGCGCCTAGAGCCTTTGCATTGAGGGCTATCTGAAAACGGCTGTGGCGCTGAAGTTGCCTGTGAATGTGGAGTTGGTGGCATGTGAAACCCTTATGTGGAGCATTCGTTTGTGTGGGATGCTCTACCAGGTTCATTCCTAGATAATGCACTCAAAGGGCACTAAGCATAGAGTGTGAAAACTGAGTTTCCTTGAAAGCTGCTTGGAAGCCTGATGGTGTGTGAAGTTAGTGAGCCAAATGGAGTTGTTCTAGCACAAGAACCACTCGGCTGATCCTTCTTCAATATGCCCTTCACCAACATGCAGTGTTTCCTTGATTGAATTAGCTCTCACACCAATATTTGCGTCTAGAGCCTTTGCATTGAGGGCTATCTGAAAACGGCTGTGGCGCTGAAGGTGCCTGTGAATATGGAGCTGGTGGCATGTGAAGCCCGCATGTGGAGCATTCTTTTGTGTGGGATGCTCACCAGCTTCATTTCAGTACTAGGCACTCAAAGGGCACTAAGCATAGAGTGTGAAAACAGTTTCCTTGAGAGCTGCTTGGAAGCCTGATGGTGTGTGAAGTTAGTGAGCCAAATGGAGTTGTTCTCCCACAAGAACCACTCGGCTGATCCTTCTTCAATATGTCCTTCACCAACATGCAGTGTTTCCTTGATTGAATTAGCTCTTACACCAATATTTGCGTCTAGAGCCTTTGCATTGAGGGCTATCTGAAAACGGCTGTGGCGCTGAAGTTGCCTGTGAATGTGGAGTTGGTGGCATGTGAAACCTGCATGTGGAGCATTCGTTTGTGTGGGATGCTCTACCAGGTTCATTCCTAGATAATGCACTCAAAGGGCACTAAGCATAGAGTGTGAATACTGAGTTTCCTTGAGAGCTGCTTGGAAGCCTGATGGTGTGTGAAGTTAGTGAGCCAAATGGAGTTGTTCTCCCACAAGAACCACTCGGCTGATCCTTCTTCAATATGTCCTTCACCAACATGCAGTGTTTCCTTGATTGAATTATCTCTCACACCAATATTTGCGTCTAGAGCCTTTGCATTGAGGGCTATCTGAAAACGACTGTGGCGCTGAAGTTGCCTGTGAATGTGGAGTTGGTGGCATGTGAAAGCCGCATGTGGAGCATTCGTTTGTGTGGGATGCTCTACCAGGTTCATTCCTAGATAATGCACTCAAAGGGCACTAAGCATAGAGTGTGAAAACTGAGTTTCCTTGAGAGCTGCTTGGAAGCCTGATGGTGTGTGAAGTTAGTGAGCCAAATGGAGTTGTTCTCCCACAAGAACCACTCGGCTGATCCTTCTTCAATATGCCCTTCACCAACATGCAGTGTTTCCTTGATTGAATTAGCTCTCACACCAATATTTGCGTCTAGAGCCTTTGCATTGAGGGCTATCTGAAAACGGCTGTGGCGCTGAAGTTGCCTTTGAATGTGGAGTTGGTGGCATGTGAAACCCTTATGTGGAGCATTCGTTTGTGTGGGATGCTCTACCAGGTTCATTCCTAGATAATGCACTCAAAGGGCACTAAGCATAGAGTGTGAAAACTGAGTTTCCTTGAGAGCTGCTTGGAAGCCTGATGGTGTGTGAAGTTAGTGAGCCAAATGGAGTTGTTCTCCCACAAGAACCACTCGGCTGATCCTTCTTCAATATGCCCTTCACCAACATGCAGTGTTTCCTTGATTGAATTAGCTCTCACACCAATATTTGCGCCTAGAGCCTTTGCATTGAGGGCTATCTGAAAACGGCTGTGGCGCTGAAGTTGCCTGTGAATGTGGAGTTGGTGGCATGTGAAACCCTTATGTGGAGCATTCGTTTGTGTGGGATGCTCTACCAGGTTCATTCCTAGATAATGCACTCAAAGGGCACTAAGCCACTAAGCATAGAGTGTGAAAACTGAGTTTCCTTGAGAGCTGCTTGGAAGCCTGGTGGTGTGTGAAGTTAGTGAGCCAAATGGAGTTGTTCTAGCACAAGAACCACTTGGCTGATCCTTCTTCAATATGCCCTTCACCAACATGCAGTGTTTCCTTGATTGAATTAGCTCTCACACCAATATTTGCGTCTAGAGCCTTTGCATTGAGGGCTATCTGAAAACGGCTGTGGCGCTGAAGGTGCCTGTGAATATGGAGCTGGTGGCATGTGAAGCCCGCATGTGGAGCATTCTTTTGTGTGGGATGCTCACCAAGCTTCATTTCAGTACTAGGCACTCAAAGGGCACTAAGCATAGAGTGTGAAAACAGTTTCATTGAGAGCTGCTTGGAAGCCTGATGGTGTGTGAAGTTAGTGAGCCAAATGGAGTTGTTCTCCCACAAGAACCATTCGGCTGATCCTTCTTCAATATGTCCTTCACCAACATGCAGTGTTTCCTTGATTGAATTAGCTCTTACACCAATATTTGTGTCTAGAGCCTTTGCATTGAGGGCTATCTGAAAAAGGCTGTGGCGCTGAAGTTGCCTGTGAATGTGGAGTTGGTGGCATGTGAAACCCGCATGTGGAGCATTCGTTTGTGTGGGATGCTCTACCAGGTTCATTCCTAGATAATGCACTCAAAGGGCACTAAGCATAGAGTGTGAATACTGAGTTGCCTTGAGAGCTGCTTGGAAGCCTGATGGTGTGTGAAGTTAGTGAGCCAAATGGAGTTGTTCTCCCACAAGAACCACTCGGCTGATCCTTCTTCAATATGCCCTTCACCAACATGCAGTGTTTCCTTGATTGAATTAGCTCTCACACCAATATTTGCGCCTAGAGCCTTTGCATTGAGGGCTATCTGAAAACGGCTGTGGCGCTGAAGTTGCCTGTGAATGTGGAGTTGGTGGCATGTGAAACCCTTATGTGGAGCATTCGTTTGTGTGGGATGCTCTACCAGGTTCATTCCTAGATAATGCACTCAAAGGGCACTAAGCATAGAGTGTGAAAACTGAGTTTCCTTGAAAGCTGCTTGGAAGCCTGATGGTGTGTGAAGTTAGTGAGCCAAATGGAGTTGTTCTAGCACAAGAACCACTCGGCTGATCCTTCTTCAATATGCCCTTCACCAACATGCAGTGTTTCCTTGATTGAATTAGCTCTCACACCAATATTTGCGTCTAGAGCCTTTGCATTGAGGGCTATCTGAAAACGGCTGTGGCGCTGAAGGTGCCTGTGAATATGGAGCTGGTGGCATGTGAAGCCCGCATGTGGAGCATTCTTTTGTGTGGGATGCTCACCAGCTTCATTTCAGTACTAGGCACTCAAAGGGCACTAAGCATAGAGTGTGAAAACAGTTTCCTTGAGAGCTGTTTGGAAGCCTGATGGTGTGTGAAGTTAGTGAGCCAAATGGAGTTGTTCTCCCACAAGAACCACTCGGCTGATCCTTCTTCAATATGTCCTTCACCAACATGCAGTGTTTCCTTGATTGAATTAGCTCTTACACCAATATTTGCGTCTAGAGCCTTTGCATTGAGGGCTATCTGAAAACGGCTGTGGCGCTGAAGTTGCCTGTGAATGTGGAGTTGGTGGCATGTGAAACCCGCATGTGGAGCATTTGTTTGTGTGGGATGCTCTACCAGGTTCATTCCTAGATAATGCACTCAAAGGGCACTAAGCATAGAGTGTGAATACTGAGTTGCCTTGAGAGCTGCTTGGAAGCCTGATGGTGTGTGAAGTTAGTGAGCCAAATGGAGTTGTTCTCCCACAAGAACCACTCGGCTGATCCTTCTTCAATATGCCCTTCACCAACATGCAGTGTTTCCTTGATTGAATTAGCTCTTACACCAATATTTGCGTCTAGAGCCTTTGCATTGAGGGCTATCTGAAAACGGCTGTGGCGCTGAAGTTGCCTGTGAATGTGGAGTTGGTGACATGTGAAACCCGCATGTGGAGCATTCGTTTGTGTGGGATGCTCTACCAGGTTCATTCCTAGATAATGCACTCAAAGGGCACTAAGCATAGAGTGTGAAAACTGAGTTGCCTTGAGAGCTGCTTGGAAGCCTGATGGTGTGTGAAGTTAGTGAGCCAAATGGAGTTGTTCTCCCACAAGAACCACTCGGCTGATCCTTCTTCAATATGCCCTTCACCAACATGCAGTGTTTCCTTGATTGAGTTAGCTCTCACACCAATATTTGTGTCTAGAGCCTTTGCATTGAAGGCTATCTGAAAACGGCTGTGGCGCTGAAGTTGCCTGTGAATGTGGAGTTGGTGGCATGTGAAACCCGCATGTGGAGCATTTGTTTGTGTGGGATGCTCTACCAGGTTCATTCCTAGATAATGCACTCAAAGGGCACTAAGCATAGGGTGTGAAAACTCAGTTTCCTTGAGAGCTGCTTGGAAGCCTGATGGTGTGTGAAGTTAGTGAGCCAAATGGAGTTGTTCTCCCACAAGAACCACTCGGCTGATTCTTCTTCAATATGCCCTTCACCAACATGCAGTGTTTCCTTGATTGAATTAGCTCTCACACCAATATTTGCGTCTAGAGCCTTTGCATTGAGGGCTATCTGAAAACGGCTCTGGCGCTGAAGTTGCCTGTGAATGTGGAGTTGGTGGCATGTGAAACCCTTATGTGGAGCATTCGTTTGTGTGGGATGCTCTACCAGGTTCATTCCTAGATAATGCACTCAAAGGGCACTAAGCATAGAGTGTGAAAACTGAGTTTCCTTGAGAGCTGCTTGGAAGCCTGATGGTGTGTGAAGTTAGTGAGCCAAATGGAGTTGTTCTCCCACAAGAACCACTCGGCTGATCCTTCTTCAATATGCCCTTCACCAACATGCAGTGTTTCCTTGATTGAATTAGCTCTCACACCAATATTTGCGTCTAGAGCCTTTGCATTGAGGGCTATCTGAAAACGGCTGTGGCGCTGAAGTTGCCTGTGAATGTGGAGTTGGTGGCATGTGAAACCCTTATGTGGAGCATTCGTTTGTGTGGGATGCTCTACCAGGTTCATTCCTAGATAATGCACTCAAAGGGCACTAAGCATAGAGTGTGAAAACTGAGTTTCCTTGAGAGCTGCTTGGAAGCCTGATGGTGTGTGAAGTTAGTGAGCCAAATGAGTTGTTCTCCCACAAGAACCACTTGACTGATCCTTCTAATATGCCCTTCACCAACATGCAGTGTTTCTTGATTGAATTAGCTCTCACACCAATATTTGCGTCTAGAGCCTTTGCATTGAGGGCTATCTGAAAACGGCTGTGGCGCTGAAGTTTCCTGTGAATGTGGAGTTGGTGGCATGTGAAACCCGCATGTGGAGCATTCGTTTGTGTGGGATGCTGTACCCGGTTCATTCCTAGATAATGCACTCAAAGGGCACTAAGCATAGAGTGTGAAAACTGAGTTTGCTTGAGAGCTGCTTGGAAGCCTGATGGTGTGTGAAGTTAGTGAGCCAAATGGAGTTGTTCTAGCACAAGAACCACTCGGCTGATCCTTCTTCATTATGCCCTTCACCAACATGCAGTGTTTCCTTGATTGAATTAGCTCTCACACCAATATTTGCGTCTAGAGCCTTTGCATTGAGGGCTATCTGAAAACGGCTGTGGCGCTGAAGTTGCCTGTGAATGTGGAGTTGGTGGCATGTGAAACCCTTATGTGGAGCATTCGTTTGTGTGGGATGCTCTACCATGTTCATTCCTAGATAATGCACTCAAAGGGCACTAAGCATAGAGTGTGAAAACTGAGTTTCCTTGAGAGCTGCTTGGAAGCCTGATGGTGTGTGAAGTTAGTGAGCCAAATGGAGTTGTTCTCCCACAAGAACCACTCGGCTGATCCTTCTTCAATATGCCCTTCACCAACATGCAGTGTTTCCTTGATTGAATTAGCTCTCACACCAATATTTGCGTCTAGAGCCTTTGCATTGAGGGCTATCTGAAAACGGCTGTGGCGCTGAAGTTGCCTGTGAATGTGGAGTTGGTGGCATGTGAAACCCTTATGTGGAGCATTCGTTTGTGTGGGATGCTCTACCAGGTTCATTCCTAGATAATGCACTCAAAGGGCACTAAGCATAGAGTGTGAAAACTGAGTTTCCTTGAGAGCTGCTTGGAAGCCTGATGGTGTGTGAAGTTAGTGAGCCAAATGGAGTTGTTCTCCCACAAGAACCACTTGACTGATCCTTCTAATATGCCCTTCACCAACATGCAGTGTTTCTTGATTGAATTAGCTCTCACACCAATATTTGCGTCTAGAGCCTTTGCATTGAGGGCTATCTGAAAACGGCTGTGGCGCTGAAGTTTCCTGTGAATGTGGAGTTGGTGGCATGTGAAACCCGCATGTGGAGCATTCGTTTGTGTGGGATGCTGTACCCGGTTCATTCCTAGATAATGCACTCAAAGGGCACTAAGCATAGAGTGTGAAAACTGAGTTTGCTTGAGAGCTGCTTGGAAGCCTGATGGTGTGTGAAGTTAGTGAGCCAAATGGAGTTGTTCTAGCACAAGAACCACTCGGCTGATCCTTCTTCATTATGCCCTTCACCAACATGCAGTGTTTCCTTGATTGAATTAGCTCTCACACCAATATTTGCGTCTAGAGCCTTTGCATTGAGGGCTATCTGAAAACGGCTGTGGCGCTGAAGTTGCCTGTGAATGTGGAGTTGGTGGCATGTGAAACCCTTATGTGGAGCATTCGTTTGTGTGGGATGCTCTACCAGGTTCATTCCTAGATAATGCACTCAAAGGGCACTAAGCATAGAGTGTGAAACTGAGTTTCCTTGAGAGCTGCTTGGAAGCCTGATGGTGTGTGAAGTTAGTGAGCCAAATGGAGTTGTTCTCCCACAAGAACCACTCGGCTGATCCTTCTTCAATATGCCCTTCACCAACATGCAGTGTTTCCTTGATTGAATTAGCTCTCACACCAATATTTGCGTCTAGAGCCTTTGCATTGAGGGCTATCTGAAAACGGCTGTGGCGCTGAAGTTGCTGTTAATGTGGAGTTGGTGGCATGTGAAACCCTTATGTGGAGCATTCGTTTGTGTGGGATGCTCTACCAGGTTCATTCCTAGATAATGCACTCAAAGGGCACTAAGCATAGAGTGTGAAAACTGAGTTTCCTTGAGAGCTGCTTGGAAGCCTGATGGTGTGTGAAGTTAGTGAGAGAAATGGAGTTGTTCTCCCACAAGAACCACTCGGCTGATCCTTCTTCAATATGTCCTTCACCAACATGCAGTGTTTCCTTGATTGAATTAGCTCTCACACCAATATTTGCGCCTAGAGCCTTTGCATTGAGGGCTATCTGAAAAAGGCTGTGGCGCTGAAGTTGCCTGTGAATGTAGAGTTCGTGGCATGTGAAACCTGCATGTGGAGCATTCGTTTGTGTGGGATGCTCTACCAGGTTCATTCCTAGATAATGCACTCAAAGGGCACTAAGCATAGAGTGTGAAAACTGAGTTTCCTTGAGAGCTGCTTGGAAGCCTGATGGTGTGTGAAGTTAGTGAGCCAAATGGAGTTGTTCACCCCCAAGAACCACTCGGCTGATCCTTCTTCAATATGCCCTTCACCAACATGCAGTGTTTCCTTGATTGAATTAGCTCTCACACCAATATTTGCGTCTAGAGCCTTTGCATTGTGGGCTATCTGAAAACGGCTGTGGCGCTGAAGTTTCCTGTGAATGTGGAGTTGGTGGCATGTGAACCCCGCATGTGGAGCATTCGTTTGTGTGGGATGCTGTACCCGGTTCATTCATAGATAATGCACTCAAAGGGCACTAAGCATATAGTGTGAAAACTGAGTTTCCTTGAGAGCTGCTTGGAAGCCTGATGGTGTGTGAAGTTAGTGAGCCAAATGGAGTTGTTCTCCCACAAGATCCACTCGGGCTGATCCTTCTTCAATATGCCCTTCACCAACATGCAGTGTTTCCTTGATTGAATAGCTCTCACACCAATAGTTTGCGTCTAGAGCCTTTGCATTGAGGGCTATCTGAAAACGGCTGTGGCGCTGAAGTTGCCTGTGAATGTGGAGTTGGTGGCATGTGAAACCCTTATGTGGAGCATTCGTTTGTGTGGGATGCTCTACCAGGTTCATTCCTAGATAATGCACTCAAAGGGCACAAAGCATAGAGTGTGAAAACTGAGTTTCCTTGAGAGCTGCTTGGAAGCCTGATGGTGTGTGAAGTTAGTGAGCCAAATGGAGTTGTTCTCCCACAAGAACCACTCGGCTGATCCTTCTTCAGTATGTCCTTCACCAACATGCAGTGTTTCCTTGATTGAATTAGCTCTCACACCAATATTTGCACCTAGAGCCTTTGCATTGAGGGCTATCTGAAAACGGCTGTGGCGCTGAAGTTTCCTGTGAATGTGGAGTTGGTGGCATGTGAAACCCTTATGTGGAGCATTCGTTTGTGTGGGATGCTGTACCCGGTTCATTCCTAGATAATGCACTCAAAGGGCACTAAGCATATAGTGTGAAAACTGAGTTGCCTTGAGAGCTGCTTGGAAGCCTGATGGTGTGTGAAGTTAGTGAGCCAAATGGAGTTGTTCTCCCACAAGAACCACTCGGCTGATCCTTCTTCAATATGCCCTTCACCAACATGCAGTGTTTCCTTGATTGAATTAGCTCTCACACCAATATTTGCGTCTAGAGGCCTTTTGCATTGAGGGCTATCTGAAAACGGCTGTGGCGCTGAAGTTGCCTGTGAATGTGGAGTTGGTGGCATGTGAAACCCTTATGTGGAGCATTCGTTTGTGTGGGATGCTCTACCAGGTTCATTCCTAGATAATGCACTCAAAGGGCACTAAGCATAGAGTGTGAAAACTGAGTTTCCTTGAGAGCTGCTTGGAAGCCTGATGGTGTGTGAAGTTAGTGAGCCAAATGGAGTTGTTCTCCCACAAGAACCACTCGGCTGATCCTTCTTCAATATGCCCTTCACCAACATGCAGTGTTTCCTTGATTGAATTAGCTCTCATACCAATAGTTTGCGTCTAGAGCCTTTGCATTGAGGGCTATCTGAAAACGGCTGTGGCGCTGAAGTTGCCTGTGAATGTGGAGTTGGTGGCATGTGAAACCCTTATGTGGAGCATTCGTTTGTGTGGGATGCTCTACCAGGTTCATTCCTAGATAATGCACTCAAAGGGGCACAAAGCATAGAGTGTGAAACTGAGTTTCCTTGAGAGCTGCTTGGAAGCCTGATGGTGTGTGAAGGTAGTGAGCCAAATGGAGTTGTTCTCCCACAAGAACCACTCGGCTGATCCTTCTTCAATATGTCCTTCACCAACATGCAGTGTTTCCTTGATTGAATTAGCTCTCACACCAATATTTGCACCTAGAGCCTTTGCATTGAGGGCTATCTGAAAACGGCTGTGGCGCTGAAGTTGCCTGTGAATGTAGAGTTCGTGGCATGTGAAACCTGCATGTGGAGCATTCGTTTGTGTGGGATGCTCTACCAGGTTCATTCCTAGATAATGCACTCAAAGGGCACTAAGCAAGAGTGTGAAAACTGAGTTTCCTTGATGCTTGGAAGCCTGATGGTGTGTGAAGTTAGTGAGCCAAATGGAGTTGTTCTCCCACAAGAACCACTCGGCTGATCCTTCTTCAATATGCCCTTCACCAACATGCAGTGTTTCCTTGATTGAATTAGCTCTCACACCAATATTTGCGTCTAGAGCCTTTGCATTGAGGGCTATCTGAAAACGGCTGTGGCGCTGAAGTTGCCTTAGAATGTGGAGTTGGTGGCATGTGAAACCCGCATGTGGAGCATTCGTTTGTGTGGGATGCTCTACCAGGTTCATTCCTAGATAATGCACTCAAAGGGCACTAAGCATAGAGTGTGAAAACTGAGTTTCCTTGAGAGCTGCTTGGAAGCCTGATGGTGTGTGAAGTTAGTGAGCCAAATGGAGTTGTTCTCCCACAAGAACCACTTGGCTGATCCTTCTTCAATATGCCCTTCACCAACATGCAGTGTTTCCTTGATTGAATTAGCTCTCACACCAATATTTGCGTCTAGAGCCTTTGCATTGAGGGCTATCTGAAAACGGCTGTGGCGCTGAGAGTTGCCTGTGAATGTGGAGTTGGTGGCATGTGAAACCCGCATGTGGAGCATTCGTTTGTGTGGGATGCTCTACCAGGTTCATTCCTAGATAATGCACTCAAAGGGCACTAAGCATAGAGTGTGAAAACTGAGTTTCTTTGAGAGCTGCTTGGAAGCCTGATGGTGTGTGAAGTTAGTGAGCCAAATGGAGTTGTTCTAGCACAAGAACCACTCGGCTGATCCTTCTTCAATATGCCCTTCACCAACATGCAGTGTTTCCTTGATTGAATTAGCTCTCACACCAATATTTGCGTCTAGAGCCTTTGCATTGAGGGCTATCTGAAAACGGCTGTGGCGCTGAAGTTGCCTTAGAATGTGGAGTTGGTGGCATGTGAAACCCGCATGTGGAGCATTCGTTTGTGTGGGATGCTCTACCAGGTTCATTCCTAGATAATGCACTCAAAGAGCACTAAGCATAGAGTGTGAAAACTGAGTTTCCTTGAGAGCTGCTTGGAAGCCTGATGGTGTGTGAAGTTAGTGAGAGAAATGGAGTTGTTCTCCCACAAGAACCACTCGGCTGATCCTTCTTCAATATGTCCTTCACCAACATGCATTGTTTCCTTGATTGAATTAGCTCTCACACCAATATTTGCGTCTAGAGCCTTTGCATTGAGGACTATCTGAAAACGGCTGTGGCGCTGAAGGTGCCTGTGAATATGGAGTTGGTGGCATGTGAAACCCGCATGTGGAGCATTCGTTTGTGTGGGATGCTCACCAAGCTTCATTTCAGTCCTAGGCACTTAAAGGGCACTAAGCATAGAGTGTGAAAACTGAGTTTCCTTGAGAGCTGCTTGGAAGCCTGATGGTGTGTGAAGTTAGTGAGCCAAATGGAGTTGTTCTAGCACAAGAACCACTCGGCTGATCCTTCTTCAATATGCCCTTCACCAACATGCAGTGTTTCCTTGATTGAATTAGCTCTTACACCAATATTTGCACCTAGAGCCTTTGCATTGAGGGCTATCTGAAAACGGCTGTGGCGCTGAGGTTGCCTGTGAATATGGAGTTGGTGGCATGTGAAACCCTTATGTGGAGCATTCGTTTGTGTGGGATACTCTACCCGGTTCATTCCTAGATAATGCACTCAAAGGGCACTAAGCCTAGAGTGTGAAAACTGAGTTTCCTTGAGAGCTGCTTGGAAGCCTGATGGTGTGTGAAGTTAGTGAGCCAAATGGAGTTGTTCTCCCACAACAATCACTCGGCTGATCCTTCTTCAATATGTCCTTCACCAACATGCAGTGTTTCCTTGATTGAATTAGCTCTCACACCAATATTTGCGTCTAGAGCCTTTGCATTGAGGGCTATCTGAAAACGGCTGTGGCGCTGAAGGTGCCTGTGAATGTGGAGTTGGTGGCATGTGAAACCCGCATGTGGAGCATTCGTTTGTGTGGGATGCTCTACCAGGTTCATTCCTAGATAATGCACTCAAAGGGCACTAAGCATAGAGTGTGAAAACTGAGTTTCCTTGAGAGCTGCTTGGAAGCCTGATGGTGTGTGAAGTTAGTGAGCCAAATGGAGTTGTTCTCCCACAAGAACCACTCGGCTGATCCTTCTTCAATATGCCCTTCACCAACATGCAGTGTTTCCTTGATTGAATTAGCTATCACACCAATATTTGCGTCTAGAGCCTTTGCATTGAGGGCTATCTGAAAACGGCTGTGGCGCTGAAGGTGCCTGTGAATATGGAGTTGGTGGCATGTGAAACCCGCATGTGGAGCATTCGTTTGTGTGGGATGCTCACCAAGCTTCATTTCAGTCCTAGGCACTTAAAGGGCACTAAGCATAGAGTGTGAAAACTGAGTTTCCTTGAGAGCTGCTTGGAAGCCTGATGGTGTGTGAAGTTAGTGAGCCAAATGCAGTTGTTCTCCCACAAGAACCACTCGGCTGATCCTTCTTCAATATGCCCTTCACCAACATGCAGTGTTTCCTTGATTGAATTAGCTCTTACACCAATATTTGCACCTAGAGCCTTTGCATTGAGGGCTATCTGAAAACGGCTGTGGCGCTGAAGTTGCCTGTGAATGTGGAGTTGGTGGCATGTGAAACCCGCATGTGGAGCATTCGTTTGTGTGGGATACTCTACCCGGTTCATTCCTAGATAATGCACTCAAAGGGCACTAAGCCTAGAGTGTGAAAACTGAGTTTCCTTGAGAGCTGCTTGGAAGCCTGATGGTGTGTGAAGTTAGTGAGCCAAATGGAGTTGTTCTCCCACAACAATCACTCGGCTGATCCTTCTTCAATATGTCCTTCACCAACATGCAGTGTTTCCTTGATTGAATTAGCTCTCACACCAATATTTGCGTCTAGAGCCTTTGCATTGAGGGCTATCTGAAAACGGCTGTGGCGCTGAAGGTGCCTGTGAATGTGGAGTTGGTGGCATGTGAAACCCGCATGTGGAGCATTCGTTTGTGTGGGATGCTCTACCAGGTTCATTCCTAGATAATGCACTCAAAGGGCACTAAGCATAGAGTGTGAAAACTGAGTTTCCTTGAGAGCTGCTTGGAAGCCTGATGGTGTGTGAAGTTAGTGAGCCAAATGGAGTTGTTCTCCCACAAGAACCACTCGGCTGATCCTTCTTCAATATGCCCTTCACCAACATGCAGTGTTTCCTTGATTGAATTAGCTCTCACACCAATATTTGCGCCTAGAGCCTTTGCATTGAGGGCTATCTGAAAACGGCTGTGGCGCTGAAGTTGCCTGTGAATGTGGAGTTGGTGGCATGTGAAACCCGCATGTGGAGCATTCGTTTGTTTGGGATGCTCTACCAGGTTCATTCCTAGATAATGCACTCAAAGGGCACTAAGCATAGAGTGTGAAAACTGAGTTTCCTTGAGAGCTGCTTGGAAGCCTGATGGTGTGTGAAGTTAGTGAGCCAAATGGAGTTGTTCTCCCACAAGAACCACTCGGCTGATCCTTCTTCAATATGCCCTTCACCAACATGCAGTGTTTCCTTGATTGAATTAGCTCTCACACCAATATTTGCGTCTAGAGCCTTTGCATTGAGGGCTATCTGAAAACGGCTGTGGCGCTGAAGTTGCCTGTGAATGTGGAGTTGGTGGCATGTGAAACCCGCATGTGGAGCATTCGTTTGTGTGGGATGCTCACCAAGCTTCATTTCAGTCCTAGGCACTCAAAGGGCACTAAGCATAGAGTGTGAAAACTGAGTTTCCTTGAGACCTGCTTGGAAGCCTGATGGTGTGAAGTTAGTGAGCCAAATGCAGTTGTTCTCCCACAAGAACCACTCGGCTGATCCTTCTTCAATATGCCCTTCACCAACATGCAGTGTTTCCTTGATTGAATTAGCTCTCACACCAATATTTGCGTCTAGAGCCTTTGCATTGAGGGCTATCTGAAAACGGCTGTGGCGCTAAAGGTGCCTGTGAATTTGGAGTTGGTGGCATGTGAAACCCGCATGTGGAGCATTCGTTTGTGTGGGATGCTCTACCAGGTTCATTCCTAGATAATGCACTCAAAGGGCACTAAGCCTAGAGTGTGAAAACTGAGTTTCCTTGAGAGCTGCTTGGAAGCCTGATGGTGTGTGAAGTTAGTGAGCCAAATGGAGTTGTTCTCCCACAACAATCACTCGGCTGATCCTTCTTCAATATGTCCTTCACCAACATGCAGTGTTTCCTTGATTGAATTAGCTCTCACACCAATATTTGCGTCTAGAGCCTTTGCATTGAGGGCTATCTGAAAACGGCTGTGGCGCTGAAGGTGCCTGTGAATGTGGAGTTGGTGGCATGTGAAACCCGCATGTGGAGCATTCGTTTGTGTGGGATGCTCTACCAGGTTCATTCCTAGATAATGCACTCAAAGGGCACTAAGCATAGAGTGTGAAAACTGAGTTTCCTTGAGAGCTGCTTGGAAGCCTGATGGTGTGTGAAGTTAGTGAGCCAAATGGAGTTGTTCTCCCACAAGAACCACTCGGCTGATCCTTCTTCAATATGCCCTTCACCAACATGCAGTGTTTCCTTGATTGAATTAGCTCTCACACCAATATTTGCGTCTAGAGCCTTTGCATTGAGGGCTATCTGAAAACGGCTGTGGCGCTGAAGTTGCCTGTGAATGTGGAGTTGGTGGCATGTGAAACCCTTATGTGGAGCATTCGTTTGTGTGGGATGCTCTACCAGGTTCATTCCTAGATAATGCACTCAAAGGGCACTAAGCATAGAGTGTGAAAACTGAGTTGCCTTGAGAGCTGCTTGGAAGCCTGATGGTGTGTGAAGTTAGTGAGCCAAATGGAGTTGTTCTCCCACAAGAACCACTCGGCTGATCCTTCTTCAATATGCCCTTCACCAACATGCAGTGTTTCCTTGATTGAATTAGCTCTCACACCAATATTTGCGTCTAGAGCCTTTGCATTGAGGGCTATCTGAAAACGGCTGTGGCGCTGAAGTTGCCTGTGAATGTGGAGTTGGTGGCATGTGAAACCCGCATGTGGAGCATTCGTTTGTGTGGGATGCTCTACCAGGTTCATTCCTAGATAATGCACTCAAAGGGCACTAAGCATAGAGTGTGAAAACTGAGATTCCTTGAGAGCTGCTTGGAAGCCTGATGGTGTGTGAAGTTAGTGAGAGAAATGGAGTTGTTCTCCCACAAGAACCACTCGGCTGATCCTTCTTCAATATGTCCTTCACCAACATGCAGTGTTTCCTTGATTGAATTAGCTCTCACACCAATATTTGCGCCTAGAGCCTTTGCATTGAGGGCTATCTGAAAACGGCTGTGGCGCTGAAGTTGCCTGTGAATGTGGAGTTGGTGGCAGGTGAAACCCGCATGTGGAGCATTCGTTTGTGTGGGATGCTCTACCAGGTTCATTCCTAGATAATGCACTCAAAGAGCACTAAGCATAGAGTTTGAAAACTGAGTTTCCTTGAGAGCTGCTTGGAAGCCTGATGGTGTGTGAAGTTAGTGAGCCAAATGGAGTTGTTCTAGCACAAAAACCACTCGGCTGATCCTTCTTCAATATGCCCTTCACCAACATGCAGTGTTTCCTTGATTGAATTAGCTCTCACACCAATATTTGCGTCTAGAGCCTTTGCATTGAGGACTATCTGAAAACGACTGTGGCGCTGAAGGTGCCTGTGAATATGGAGTTGGTGGCATGTGAAACCCGCATGTGGAGCATTCGTTTGTGTGGGATGCTCTACCAGGTTCATTCCTAGATAATGCACTCAAAGGGCACTAAGCATAGAGTGTGAAAACTGAGTTTCCTTGAGAGCTGCTTGGAAGCCTGATGGTGTGTGAAGTTAGTGAGCCAAATGGAGTTGTTCTAGCACAAAAACCACTCGGCTTATCCTTCAATATGCCCTTCACCAACATGCAGTGTTTCCTTGATTGAATTAGCTCTCACACCAATATTTGCACCTAGAGCCTTTGCATTGAGGGCTATCTGAAAACGGCTGTGGCGCTGAAGTTGCCTGTGAATGTGGAGTTGGTGGCAGGTGAAACCCGCATGTGGAGCATTCGTTTGTGTGGGATGCTCTACCAGGTTCATTCCTAGATAATGCACTCAAAGGGCACTAAGCATAGAGTGTGAATACTGAGTTTCCTTGAGAGCTGCTTGGAAGCCTGATGGTGTGTGAAGTTAGTGAGCCAAATGGAGTTGTTCTAGCACAAGAACCACTCGGCTGATCCTTCTTCAATATGCCCTTCACCAACATGCAGTGTTTCCTTGATTGAATTAGCTCTCACACCAATATTTGCGTCTAGAGCCTTTGCATTGAGGGCTATCTGAAAACGGCTGTGGCGCTGAAGTTGCCTGTGAATGTGGAGTTGGTGGCATGTGAAACCCGCATGTGGAGCATTCGTTTGTGTGGGATGCTGTACCCGGTTCATTCCTAGATAATGCACTCAAAGGGCACTAAGCATAGAGTGTGAAAACTGAGTTTCCTTGAGAGCTGCTTGGAAGCCTGATGGTGTGTGAAGTTAGTGAGCCAAATGGAGTTGTTCTCCCACAAGAACCACTCGGCTGATCCTTCTTCAATATGCCCTTCACCAACATGCAGTGTTTCCTTGATTGAATTAGCTCTCACACCAATATTTGCGTCTAGAGCCTTTGCATTGAGGGCTATCTGAAAATGGCTGTGGCGCTGAAGTTGCCTGTGAATGTGGAGTTGGTCGCATGTGAAACCCGCATGCGGAGCATTCGTTTGTGTGGGATGCTCTACCAGGTTCATTCCTAGATAATGCACTCAAAGGGCAATAAACATAGAGTGTGAAAACTGAGTTTCCTTGAGAGCTGCTTGGAAGCCTGATGGTGTGCGAAGTTAGTGAGCCAAATGGAGTTGTTCTCCCACAAGAACCACTCGGCTGATCCTTCTTCAATATGCCCTTCACCAACATGCAGTGTTTCCTTGATTGAATTAGCTCTCACACCAATATTTGCGTCTAGAGCCTTTGCATTGAGGGCTATCTGAAAACGGCTGTGGCGCTGAAGTTGCCTGTGAATGTGGAGTTGGTGGCATGTGAAACCCGCATGTGGAGCATTCGTTTGTGTGGGATGCTCTACCAGGTTCATTCCTAGATAATGCACTCAAAGGGCACTAAGCATAGAGTGTGAAAACTGAGTTGCCTTGAGAGCTGCTTGGAAGCCTGATGGTGTGTGAAGTTAGTGAGCCAAATGGAGTTGTTCTCCCACAAGAACCACTCGGCTGATCCTTCTTCAATATGCCCTTCACCAACATGCAGTGTTTCCTTGATTGAATTAGCTCTCACACCAATATTTGCGTCTAGAGCCTTTGCATTGAGGGCTATCTGAAAACGGCTGTGGCGCTGAAGTTGCCTGTGAATGTGGAGTTGGTGGCATGTGAAACCCGCATGTGGAGCATTCGTTTGTGTGGGATGCTCTACCAGGTTCATTCCTAGATAATGCACTCAAAGGGCACTAAGCATAGAGTGTGAAAACTGAGTTTCCTTGAGAGCTGCTTGGAAGCCTGATGGTGTGCGAAGTTAGTGAGCCAAATGGAGTTGTTCTCCCACAAGAACCACTCGGCTGATCCTTCTTCAATATGCCCTTCACCAACATGCAGTGTTTCCTTGATTGAATTAGCTCTCACACCAATATTTGGGTCTAGAGCCTTTGCATTGAGGGCTATCTGAAAACGGCTGTGGCGCTGATGTTGCCTGTGAATGTGGAGTTGGTCGCATGTGAAACCCGCATGTGGAGCATTCGTTTGTGTGGGATGCTCTACCAGGTTCATTCCTAGATAATGCACTCAAAGGGCACTAAGCATAGAGTGTGAAAACTGAGTTTCCTTGAGAGCTGCTTGGAAGCCTGATGGTGTGTGAAGTTAGTGAGCCAAATGGAGTTGTTCTCCCACAAGAACCACTCGGCTGATCCTTCTTCAATATGCCCTTCACCAACATGCAGTGTTTCCTTGATTGAATTAGCTCTCACACCAATATTTGCGTCTAGAGCCTTTGCATTGAGGGCTATCTGAAAACGGCTGTGGCGCTGAAGTTGTCTGTCAATGTGGAGTTGGTGGCATGTGAAACCCGCATGTGGAGCATTCGTTTGTGTGGGATGCTCACCAAGCTTCATTTCAGTCCTAGGCACTCAAAGGGCACTAAGCATAGAGTGTGAAAACTGAGTTTCCTTGAGACCTGCTTGGAAGCCTGATGGTGTGAAGTTAGTGAGCCAAATGCAGTTGTTCTCCCACAAGAACCACTCGGCTGATCCTTCTTCAATATGCCCTTCACCAACATGCAGTGTTTCCTTGATTGAATTAGCTCTCACACCAATATTTGCGTCTAGAGCCTTTGCATTGAGGGCTATCTGAAAACGGCTGTGGCGCTGAAGTTGCCTGTGAATGTGGAGTTGGTGGCATGTTAAACCCGCATGTGGAGCATTCGTTTGTGTGGGATGCTCTACCAGGTTCATTCCTAGATAATGCACTCAAAGGGCACTAAGCATAGAGTGTGAAAACTGAGTTTCCTTGAGAGCTGCTTGGAAGCCTGATGGTGTGTGAAGTTAGTGAGCCAAATGGAGTTGTTCTCCCACAAGAACCACTCGGCTGATCCTTCTTTAATATGCCTTTCACCAACATGCAGTGTTTCCTTGATTGAATTAGCTCTCACACCAATATTTGCGTCTAGAGCCTTTGCATTGAGGGCTATCTGAAAAAGGCTGTGGCGCTGAAGTTGCCTGTGAATGTGGAGTTGGTGGCATGTGAAACCCGCATGTGGAGCATTCGTTTGTGTGGGATGCTCTACCATGTTCATTGCTAGATAATGCACTCAAAGGGCACTAAGCATAGAGTGTGAAAACTGAGTTTCCTTGAGAGCTGCTTGGAAGCCTGATGGTGTGTGAAGTTAGTGAGCCAAATGGAGTTGTTCTCCCACAAGAACCACTCGGCTGATCCTTCTTCAAAATGTCCTTCACCAACATGCAGTGTTTCCTTGATTGAATTAACTCTCACACCAATATTTGCGTCTAGAGCCTTTGCATTGAGGGCTATCTGAAAACGGCTGTGGCGCTGAAGTTGCCTGTGAATGTGGAGTTGGTGGCATGTGAAACCCGCATGTGGAGCATTCGTTTGTGTGGGATGCTCTACCAGGTTCATTCCTAGATAATGCACTCAAAGGGCACTAAGCATAGAGTGTGAAAACTGAGTTGCCTTGAGAGCTGCTTGGAAGCCTGATGGTGTGTGAAGTTAGTGAGCCAAATGGAGTTGTTCTCCCACAAGAACCACTCGGCTGATCCTTCTTCAATATGCCCTTCACCAACATGCAGTGTTTCCTTGATTGAATTAGCTCTCACACCAATATTTGCGTCTAGAGCCTTTGCATTGAGGGCTATCTGAAAACGGCTGTGGCGCTGAAGTTGCCTGTGAATGTGGAGTTGGTGGCATGTGAAACCCGCATGTGGAGCATTCGTTTGTGTGGGATGCTCTACCAGGTTCATTCCTAGATAATGCACTCAAAGGGCACTAAGCATAGAGTGTGAAAAACTGAGTTTCCTTGAGAGCTGCTTGGAAGCCTGATGGTGTGCGAAGTTAGTGAGCCAAATGGAGTTGTTCTCCCACAAGAACCACTCGGCTGATCCTTCTTCAATATGCCCTTCACCAACATGCAGTGTTTCCTTGATTGAATTAGCTCTCACACCAATATTTGGGTCTAGAGCCTTTGCATTGAGGGCTATCTGAAAACGGCTGTGGCGCTGATGTTGCCTGTGAATGTGGAGTTGGTCGCATGTGAAACCCGCATGTGGAGCATTCGTTTGTGTGGGATGCTCTACCAGGTTCATTCCTAGATAATGCACTCAAAGGGCACTAAGCATAGAGTGTGAAAACTGAGTTTCCTTGAGAGCTGCTTGGAAGCCTGATGGTGTGTGAAGTTAGTGAGCCAAATGGAGTTGTTCTCCCACAAGAACCACTCGGCTGATCCTTCTTCAATATGCCCTTCACCAACATGCAGTGTTTCCTTGATTGAATTAGCTCTCACACCAATATTTGCGTCTAGAGCCTTTGCATTGAGGGCTATCTGAAAACGGCTGTGGCGCTGAAGTTGTCTGTCAATGTGGAGTTGGTGGCATGTGAAACCCGCATGTGGAGCATTCGTTTGTGTGGGATGCTCACCAAGCTTCATTTCAGTCCTAGGCACTCAAAGGGCACTAAGCATAGAGTGTGAAAACTGAGTTTCCTTGAGACCTGCTTGGAAGCCTGATGGTGTGAAGTTAGTGAGCCAAATGCAGTTGTTCTCCCACAAGAACCACTCGGCTGATCCTTCTTCAATATGCCCTTCACCAACATGCAGTGTTTCCTTGATTGAATTAGCTCTCACACCAATATTTGCGTCTAGAGCCTTTGCATTGAGGGCTATCTGAAAACGGCTGTGGCGCTGAAGTTGCCTGTGAATGTGGAGTTGGTGGCATGTTAAACCCGCATGTGGAGCATTCGTTTGTGTGGGATGCTCTACCAGGTTCATTCCTAGATAATGCACTCAAAGGGCACTAAGCATAGAGTGTGAAAACTGAGTTTCCTTGAGAGCTGCTTGGAAGCCTGATGGTGTGTGAAGTTAGTGAGCCAAATGGAGTTGTTCTCCCACAAGAACCACTCGGCTGATCCTTCTTTAATATGCCTTTCACCAACATGCAGTGTTTCCTTGATTGAATTAGCTCTCACACCAATATTTGCGTCTAGAGCCTTTGCATTGAGGGCTATCTGAAAAAGGCTGTGGCGCTGAAGTTGCCTGTGAATGTGGAGTTGGTGGCATGTGAAACCCGCATGTGGAGCATTCGTTTGTGTGGGATGCTCTACCATGTTCATTGCTAGATAATGCACTCAAAGGGCACTAAGCATAGAGTGTGAAAACTGAGTTTCCTTGAGAGCTGCTTGGAAGCCTGATGGTGTGTGAAGTTAGTGAGCCAAATGGAGTTGTTCTCCCACAAGAACCACTCGGCTGATCCTTCTTCAAAATGTCCTTCACCAACATGCAGTGTTTCCTTGATTGAATTAGCTCTCACACCAATATTTGCGTCTAGAGCCTTTGCATTGAGGGCTATCTGAAAACGGCTGTGGCGCTGAAGTTGCCTGTGAATGTGGAGTTGGTGGCATGTGAAACCCGCATGTGGAGCATTCGTTTGTGTGGGATGCTCTACCAGGTTCATTCCTAGATAATGCACTCAAAGGGCACTAAGCATAGAGTGTGAAAACTGAGTTTCCTTGAGAGCTGCTTGGAAGCCTGATGGTGTGTGAAGTTAGTGAGCCAAATGGAGTTGTTCTCCCACAAGAACCACTCGGCTGATCCTTCTTCAATATGCCCTTCACCAACATGCAGTGTTTCCTTGATTGAATTAGCTCTCACACCAATATTTGCATCTAGAGCCTTTGCATTGTGGGCTATCTGAAAACGGCTGTGGCGCTGAAGTTGCCTGTGAATGTGGAGTTGGTGGCATGTGAAACCCGCATGTGGAGCATTCGTTTGTGTGGGATGCTCTACCAGGTTCATTCCTAGATAATGCACTCAAAGGGCACTAAGCATAGAGTGTGAAAACTGAGATTCCTTGAGAGCTGCTTGGAAGCCTGATGGTGTGTGAAGTTAGTGAGAGAAATGGAGTTGTTCTCCCACAAGAACCACTCGGCTGATCCTTCTTCAATATGCCCTTCACCAACATGCAGTGTTTCCTTGATTGAATTAGCTCTCACACCAAAATTTGCGTCTAGAGCCTTTGCATTGAGGGCTATCTGAAAACGGCTGTGACGCTGAAGTTGCCTGTGAATATGGAGTTGGTGGCAGGTGAAACCCGCATGTGGAGCATTCGTTTGTGTGGGATGCTCTACCAGGTTCATTCCTAGATAATGCACTCAAAGGGCACTAAGCATAGAGTGTGAATACTGAGTTTCCTTGAGAGCTGCTTGGAAGCCTGATGGTGTGTGAAGTTAGTGAGCCAAATGGAGTTGTTCTAGCACAAGAACCACTCGGCTGATCCTTCTTCAATATGCCCTTCACCAACATGCAGTGTTTCCTTGATTGAATTAGCTCTCACACCAATATTTGCGTCTAGAGCCTTTGCATTGAGGGCTATCTGAAAACGGCTGTGGCGCTGAAGTTGCCTGTGAATGTGGAGTTGGTGGCATGTGAAACCCACATGTGGAGCATTCGTTTGTGTGGGATGCTGTACCCGGTTCATTCCTAGATAATGCACTCAAAGGGCACTAAGCATAGAGTGTGAAAACTGAGTTTCCTTGAGAGCTGCTTGGAAGCCTGATGGTGTGTGAAGTTAGTGAGCCAAATGGAGTTGTTCTCCCACAAGAACCACTCGGCTGATCCTTCTTCAATATGCCCTTCACCAACATGCAGTGTTTCCTTGATTGAATTAGCTCTCACACCAATATTTGCGTCTAGAGCCTTTGCATTGAGGGCTATCTGAAAACGGCTGTGGCGCTGAAGTTGCCTTAGAATGTGGAGTTGGTGGCATGTGAAACCCGCATGTGGAGCATTCGTTTGTGTGGGATGCTCACCAAGCTTCATTTCAGTCCTAGGCACTCAAAGGGCACTAAGCATAGAGTGTGAAAACTGAGTTTCCTTGAGACCTGCTTGGAAGCCTGATGGTGTGAAGTTAGTGAGCCAAATGCAGTTGTTCTCCCACAAGAACCACTCGGCTTATCCTTCTTCAATATGCCCTTCACCAACATGCAGTGTTTCCTTGATTGAATTAGCTCTCACACCAATATTTGCGTCTAGAGCCTTTGCATTGAGGGCTATCTGAAAACGGCTGTGGCGCTGAAGTTGCCTGTGAATGTGGAGTTGGTGGCATGTGAAACCCGCATGTGGAGCATTCGTTTGTGTGGGATGCTCTACCAGGTTCATTCCTAGATAATGCACTCAAAGGGCACTAAGCATAGAGTGTGAAAACTGAGTTGCCTTGAGAGCTGCTTGGAAGCCTGATGGTGTGTGAAGTTAGTGAGCCAAATGGAGTTGTTCTCCCACAAGAACCACTCGGCTGATCCTTCTTCAATATGCCCTTCACCAACATGCAGTGTTTCCTTGATTGAATTAGCTCTCACACCAATATTTGCGTCTAGAGCCTTTGCATTGAGGGCTATCTGAAAACGGCTGTGGCGCTGAAGTTGCCTGTGAATGTGGAGTTGGTGGCATGTGAAACCCGCATGTGGAGCATTCGTTTGTGTGGGATGCTCTACCAGGTTCATTCCTAGATAATGCACTCAAAGGGCACTAAGCATAGAGTGTGAAAACTGAGTTTCCCTGAGAGCTGCTTGGAAGCCTGATGGTGTGTGAAGTTAGTGAGCCAAATGGAGTTGTTCTCCCACAAGAACCACTCGGCTGATCCTTCTTCAATATGTCCTTCACCAACATGCACTGTTTCCTTGATTGAATTAGCTCTCACACCAATATTTGCGCCTAGAGCCTTTGCATTGAGGGCTATCTGAAAACGGCTGTGGCGCTGAAGTTGCCTGTGAATGTGGAGTTGGTGGCAGGTGAAACCCGCATGTGGAGCATTCGTTTGTGTGGGATGCTCTACCAGGTTCATTCCTAGATAATGCACTCAAAGAGCACTAAGCATAGAGTTTGAAAACTGAGTTTCCTTGAGAGCTGCTTGGAAGCCTGATGGTGTGTGAAGTTAGTGAGCCAAATGGAGTTGTTCTAGCACAAAAACCACTCGGCTGATCCTTCTTCAATATGCCCTTCACCAACATGCAGTGTTTCCTTGATTGAATTAGCTCTCACACCAATATTTGCGTCTAGAGCCTTTGCATTGAGGACTATCTGAAAACGACTGTGGCGCTGAAGGTGCCTGTGAATATGGAGTTGGTGGCATGTGAAACCCGCATGTGGAGCATTCGTTTGTGTGGGATGCTCTACCAGGTTCATTCCTAGATAATGCACTCAAAGGGCACTAAGCATAGAGTGTGAAAACTGAGTTTCCTTGAGAGCTGCTTGGAAGCCTGATGGTGTGTGAAGTTAGTGAGCCAAATGGAGTTGTTCTAGCACAAAAACCACTCGGCTTATCCTTCTTCAATATGCCCTTCACCAACATGCAGTGTTTCCTTGATTGAATTAGCTCTCACACAAATATTTACGCCTAGATACTTTGCATTGAGGGCTATCTGAAAACGGCTGTGGCACTGAAGGTGCCTGTGAATGTGGAGTTGCTGGCATGTGAAACCCGCATGTGGAGCATTCGTTTGTGTGGGATGCTCTACCAGGTTCATTCCTAGATAATGCACTCAAAGAGCACTAAGCATAGAGTGTGAAAACTGAGTTTCCTTGAGAGCTGCTTGGAAGCCTGATGGTGGGTGAAGTTAGTGAGCCAATTGGAGTTGTTCTCCCATAAGAACCACTCGGCTGATATTTCTTCAATATGCCCTTCACCAACATGCAGTGTTTCCTTGATTGAATTAGCTCTCACACCAATATTTGCACCTAGAGCCTTTGCATTGAGGGCTATCTGAAAACGGCTGTGGCGCTGAAGTTGCCTGTGAATGTGGAGTTGGTGGCAGGTGAAACCCGCATGTGGAGCATTCGTTTGTGTGGGATGCTCTACCAGGTTCATTCCTAGATAATGCACTCAAAGGGCACTAAGCATAGAGTGTGAATACTGAGTTTCCTTGAGAGCTGCTTGGAAGCCTGATGGTGTGTGAAGTTAGTGAGCCAAATGGAGTTGTTCTAGCACAAGAACCACTCGGCTGATCCTTCTTCAATATGCCCTTCACCAACATGCAGTGTTTCCTTGATTGAATTAGCTCTCACACCAATATTTGCGTCTAGAGCCTTTGCATTGAGGGCTATCTGAAAACGGCTGTTGCGCTGAAGTTGCCTGTGAATGTGGAGTTGGTCGCATGTGAAACCCGCATGTGGAGCATTCGTTTGTGTGGGATGCTCTACCAGGTTCATTCCTAGATAATGCACTCAAAGGGCACTAAACATAGAGTGTGAAAACTGAGTTTCCTTGAGAGCTGCTTGGAAGCCTGATGGTGTGCGAAGTTAGTGAGCCAAATGGAGTTGTTCTCCCACAAGAACCACTCGGCTGATCCTTCTTCAATATGCCCTTCACCAACATGCAGTGTTTCCTTGATTGAATTAGCTCTCACACCAATATTTGCGTCTAGAGCCTTTGCATTGAGGGCTATCTGAAAACGGCTGTGGCGCTGAAGTTGCCTTAGAATGTGGAGTTGGTGGCATGTGAAACCCGCATGTGGAGCATTCGTTTGTGTGGGATGCTCTACCAGGTTCATTCCTAGATAATGCACTCAAAGGGCACTAAGCATAGAGTGTGAAAACTGAGTTGCCTTGAGAGCTGCTTGGAAGCCTGATGGTGTGTGAAGTTAGTGAGCCAAATGGAGTTGTTCTCCCACAAGAACCACTCGGCTGATCCTTCTTCAATATGCCCTTCACCAACATGCAGTGTTTCCTTGATTGAATTAGCTCTCACACCAATATTTGCGTCTAGAGCCTTTGCATTGAGGGCTATCTGAAAACGGCTGTGGCGCTGAAGTTGCCTGTGAATGTGGAGTTGGTGGCATGTGAAACCCGCATGTGGAGCATTCGTTTGTGTGGGATGCTCTACCAGGTTCATTCCTAGATAATGCACTCAAAGGGCACTAAGCATAGAGTGTGAAAACTGAGTTTCCTTGAGAGCTGCTTGGAAGCCTGATGGTGTGCGAAGTTAGTGAGCCAAATGGAGTTGTTCTCCCACAAGAACCACTCGGCTGATCCTTCTTCAATATGCCCTTCACCAACATGCAGTGTTTCCTTGATTGAATTAGCTCTCACACCAATATTTGGGTCTAGAGCCTTTGCATTGAGGGCTATCTGAAAACGGCTGTGGCGCTGATGTTGCCTGTGAATGTGGAGTTGGTCGCATGTGAAACCCGCATGTGGAGCATTCGTTTGTGTGGGATGCTCTACCAGGTTCATTCCTAGATAATGCACTCAAAGGGCACTAAGCATAGAGTGTGAATACTGAGTTGCCTTGAGAGCTGCTTAGAAGCCTGATGGTGTGTGAAGTTAGTGAGCCAAATGGAGTTGTTCTCCCACAAGAACCACTCGGCTGTTCCTTCTTCAATATGCCCTTCACCAACATGCAGTGTTTCCTTGATTGAATTAGCTCTCACACCAATATTTGCGTCTAGAGCCTTTCTGTTGAGGGCTATCTGAAAACGGCTGTGGCGCTGAAGTTGCCTGTGAATATGGAGTTGGTGGCATGTGAAACCCTTATGTGGAGCATTCGTTTGTGTGGGATGCTCTACCAGGTTCATTCCTAGATAATGCACTCAAAGGGCACTAAGCATAGAGTGTGAAAACTGAGTTTCCTTGAGAGCTGCTTGGAAGCCTGATGGTGTGTGAAGTTAGTGAGCCAAATGGAGTTGTTCTCCCACAAGAACCACTCGGCTGATCCTTCTTCAATATGCCCTTCACCAACATGCAGTGTTTCCTTGATTGAATTAGCTCTCACACCAATATTTGCGTCTAGAGCCTTTGCATTGAGGGCTATCTGAAAACGGCTGTGGCGCTGAAGTTGTCTGTGAATGTAGAGTTGGTGGCATGTGAAACCCGCATGTGGAGCATTCGTTTGTGTGGGATGCTCACCAAGCTTCATTTCAGTCCTAGGCACTCAAAGGGCACTAAGCATAGAGTGTGAAAACTGAGTTTCCTTGAGACCTGCTTGGAAGCCTGATGGTGTGAAGTTAGTGAGCCAAATGCAGTTGTTCTCCCACAAGAACCACTCGGCTGATATTTCTTCAATATGCCCTTCACCAACATGCAGTGTTTCCTTGATTGATTAGCTCTCACACCAATATTTGCGTCTAGAGCCTTTGCATTGAGGGCTATCTGAAAACGGCTGTGGCGCTGAAGTTGCCTGTGAATGTGGAGTTGGTGGCATGTGAAACCCTTATGTGGAGCATTCGTTTGTGTGGGATGCTCTACCAGGTTCATTCCTAGATAATGCACTCAAAGGGCACTAAGCATAGAGTGTGAAAACTGAGTTTCCTTGAGAGCTGCTTGGAAGCCTGATGGTGTGTGAAGTTAGTGAGCCAAATGGAGTTGTTCTCCCACAAGAACCACTCGGCTGATCCTTCTTTAATATGCCTTTCACCAACATGCAGTGTTTCCTTGATTGAATTAGCTCTCACACCAATATTTGCGTCTAGAGCCTTTACATTGAGGGCTATCTGAAAACGGCTGTGGCGCTGAAGTTGCCTGTGAATGTGGAGTTGGTGGCATGTGAAAGCCGCATGTGGAGCATTCGTTTGTGTGGGATGCTCTACCATGTTCATTGCTAGATAATGCACTCAAAGGGCACTAAGCATAGAGTGTGAAAACTGAGTTTCCTTGAGAGCTGCTTGGAAGCCTGATGGTGTGTGAAGTTAGTGAGCCAAATGGAGTTGTTCTCCCACAAGAACCACTCGGCTGATCCTTCTTCAAAATGTCCTTCACCAACATGCAGTGTTTCCTTGATTGAATTAGCTCTCACACCAATATTTGCGTCTAGAGCCTTTGCATTGAGGGCTATCTGAAAACGGCTGTGGCGCTGAAGTTGCCTGTGAATGTGGAGTTGGTGGCATGTGAAACCCGCATGTGGAGCATTCGTTTGTGTGGGATGCTCTACCAGGTTCATTCCTAGATAATGCACTCAAAGGGCACTAAGCATAGAGTGTGAAAACTGAGTTTCCTTGAGAGCTGCTTGGAAGCCTGATGGTGTGTGAAGTTAGTGAGCCAAATGGAGTTGTTCTCCCACAAGAACCACTCGGCTGATCCTTCTTCAATATGCCCTTCACCAACATGCAGTGTTTCCTTGATTGAATTAGCTCTCACACCAATATTTGCATCTAGAGCCTTTGCATTGAGGGCTATCTGAAAACGGCTGTGGCGCTGAAGTTGCCTGTGAATGTGGAGTTGGTGGCATGTGAAACCCGCATGTGGAGCATTCGTTTGTGTGGGATGCTCTACCAGGTTCATTCCTAGATAATGCACTCAAAGGGCACTAAGCATAGAGTGTGAAAACTGAGTTGCCTTGAGAGCTGCTTGGAAGCCTGATGGTGTGTGAAGTTAGTGAGCCAAATGGAGTTGTTCTCCCACAAGAACCATTCGGCTGATCCTTCTTCAATATGCCCTTCACCAACATGCAGTGTTTCCTTGATTGAATTAGCTCTCACACCAATATTTGCGTCTAGAGCCTTTGCATTGAGGGCTATCTGAAAACGGCTGTGGCGCTGAAGTTGCCTGTGAATGTGGAGTTGG
The DNA here is from genome assembly GCF_030435755.1 of Ochotona princeps. NCBI lineage: Eukaryota > Metazoa > Chordata > Mammalia > Lagomorpha > Ochotonidae > Ochotona > Ochotona princeps. The sequence continues at coordinate 8,794 of NW_026696136.1, read as the reverse complement.
TCGCATGTGAAACCCGCATGCGGAGCATTCGTTTGTGTGGGATGCTCTACCAGGTTCATTCCTAGATAATGCACTCAAAGGGCACTAAACATACAGTGTGAAAACTGAGTTTCCTTGAGAGCTGCTTGGAAGCCTGATGGTGTGCGAAGTTAGTGAGCCAAATGGAGTTGTTCTCCCACAAGAACCACTCGGCTGATCCTTCTTCAATATGCCCTTCACCAACATGCAGTGTTTCCTTGATTGAATTAGCTCTCACACCAATATTTGCGTCTAGAGCCTTTGCATTGAGGGCTATCTGAAAACGGCTGTGGCGCTGAAGTTGCCTGTGAATGTGGAGTTGGTGGCATGTGAAACCCGCATGTGGAGCATTCGTTTGTGTGGGATGCTCTACCAGGTTCATTCCTAGATAATGCACTCAAAGGGCACTAAGCATAGAGTGTGAAAACTGAGTTGCCTTGAGAGCTGCTTGGAAGCCTGATGGTGTGTGAAGTTAGTGAGCTAAATGGAGTTGTTCTCCCACAAGAACCACTCGGCTGATCCTTCTTCAATATGCCCTTCACCAACATGCAGTGTTTCCTTGATTGAATTAGCTCTCACACCAATATTTGCGTCTAGAGCCTTTGCATTGAGGGCTATCTGAAAACGGCTGTGGCGCTGAAGTTGCCTGTGAATGTGGAGTTGGTGGCATGTGAAACCCGCATGTGGAGCATTCGTTTGTGTGGGATGCTCTACCAGGTTCATTCCTAGATAATGCACTCAAAGGGCACTAAGCATAGAGTGTGAAAACTGAGTTTCCTTGAGAGCTGCTTGGAAGCCTGATGGTGTGCGAAGTTAGTGAGCCAAATGGAGTTGTTCTCCCACAAGAACCACTCGGCTGATCCTTCTTCAATATGCCCTTCACCAACATGCAGTGTTTCCTTGATTGAATTAGCTCTCACACCAATATTTGGGTCTAGAGCCTTTGCATTGAGGGCTATATGAAAACGGCTGTGGCGCTGATGTTGCCTGTGAATGTGGAGTTGGTCGCATGTGAAACCCGCATGTGGAGCATTCGTTTGTGTGGGATGCTCTACCAGGTTCATTCCTAGATAATGCACTCAAAGGGCACTAAGCATAGAGTGTGAAAACTGAGTTTCCTTGAGAGCTGCTTGGAAGCCTGATGGTGTGTGAAGTTAGTGAGCCAAATGGAGTGGTTCTCCCACAAGAACCACTCGGCTGTTCCTTCTTCAATATGCCCTTCACCAACATGCAGTGTTTCCTTGATTGAATTAGCTCTCACACCAATATTTGCGTCTAGAGCCTTTCTGTTGAGGGCTATCTGAAAACGGCTGTGGCGCTGAAGTTGCCTGTGAATATGGAGTTGGTGGCATGTGAAACCCGCATGTGGAGCATTCGTTTGTGTGGGATGCTCTACCAGGTTCATTCCTAGATAATGCACTCAAAGGGCACTAAGCATAGAGTGTGAAAACTGAGTTTCCTTGAGAGCTGCTTGGAAGCCTGATGGTGTGTGAAGTTAGTGAGCCAAATGGAGTTGTTCTCCCACAAGAACCACTCGGCTGATCCTTCTTCAATATGTCCTTCCCCAACATTCATTGTTTCCTTGATTGAATTAGCTCTCACACCAATATTTGCACCTAGGGCCTTTGCATTGAGGGCTATCTGAAAACGGCTGTGGCGCTGAAGTTGCCTGTGAATGTGGAGTTGGTGGCATTGAAACCCTTATGTTGAGCATTCGTTTGTGTGGGATGCTCTACCAGGTTCATTCCTAGATAATGCACTCAAAGGGCACTAAGCATAGAGTGTGAAAACTGAGTTTCTTTTTTTTCTTTTTTTTAATTATTTATTATTTAACTTCAGTAATTCCATTGTATTATGTGACACAGTTACATAGATACTTGGGTTCTCCCCACCCCTCCCCAAACCCTCCCACCATGGTGGATTCCTCCACCTTGCTGCATAGCCACAGCTCAAGTTCAGTTAAGATTTCCCCATTGCAAGTGTATACCAAACATAGAGTCCAGCATCTTATTGTCCTGTCAAGTTCAACGGCTTCTTAGGTATACCCTCTCTGGTCTGATGACAGAGGCAGCAGAGTATCATCCCTGTTAATTGAAAGCTCCAACATAAAATCAGCAAAAATTTACATCATTATGGAATTAATTGACATAGTAATCCTTGAGAGCTGCTTGGAAGCCTGATGGTGTGTGAAGTTAGTGAGCCAAATGGAGTTGTTCTCCCACAAGAACCACTCGGCTGATCCTTCTTCAATATGCCCTTCACCAACATGCAGTGTTTCCTTGATTGAATTAGCTCTCACACCAATATTTGCGTCTAGAGCCTTTGCATTGAGGGCTATCTGAAAACGGCTGTCGCGCTGAAGTTGCCTGTGAATGTGGAGTTGGTGGCATGTGAAACCCGCATGTGGAGCATTCGTTTGTGTGGGATGCTCTACCAGGTTCATTCCTAGATAATGCACTCAAAGGGCACTAAGCATAGAGTGTGGAAACTGAGTTTCCTTGAGAGCTGCTTGGAAGCCTGATGGTGTGTGAAGTTAGTGAGCCAAATGGAGTTGTTCTCCCACAAGAACCACTCGGCTGATCCTTCTTCAATATGCCCTTCACCAACATGCAGTGTTTCCTTGATTGAATTAGCTCTCACACCAATATTTGCGCCTAGAGGCTTTGCATTGAGGGCTATCTGAAAACGGCTGTGGCGCTGAAGTTGCCTGTGAATATGGAGTTGGTGGCATGTGAAACCCTTATGTGGAGCATTCGTTTGTGTGGGATGCTCTACCAGGTTCATTCCTAGATAATGCACTCAAAGGGCACTAAGCATAGAGTGTGAAAACTGAGTTGCCTTGAGAGCTGCTTGGAAGCCTGATGGTGTGTGAAGTTAGTGAGCCAAATGGAGTTGTTCTCCCACAAGAACCACTCGGCTGATCCTTCTTCAATATGTCCTTCACCAACATGCAGTGTTTCCTTGATTGAATTAGCTCTCACACCAATATTTGCGCCTAGAGCCTTTGCATTGAGGGCTATCTGAAAACGGCTGTGGCGCTGAAGTTGCCTGTGAATGTGGAGTTGGTGGCATGTGAAACCCGCATGTGGAGCATTTGTTTGTGTGGGATGCTCTACCAGGTTCATTCCTAGATAATGCACTCAAAGGGCACTAAGCATAGAGTGTGAAAACTGAGTTTCCTTGAGAGCTGCTTAGAAGACTGATGGTGTGTGAAGTTAGTGAGCCAAATGGAGTTGTTCTCCCACAAGAACAACTCGGCTGATTCTTCTTCAATATGCCCTTCACCAACATGCAGTGTTTCCTTGATTGATTTAGCTCTCACACCAATATTTGCGTCTAGAGCCTTTGCATTGAGGGCTATCTGAAAACGGCTGTGGCGCTGAAGTTGCCTGTGAATGTGGAGTTGGTGGCATGTGAAACCCTTATGTGGAGCATTCGTTTGTATGGGATGCTCTACCAGGTTCATTCCTAGATAGTGCACTCAAAGGGCACTAAGCATAGAGTGTGAAAACTGAGTTTCTTTTTTTTCTTTTTTTAATTATTTATTATTTAACTTCAGTAATTACATTGTATTATGTGACACAGGTACATAGATACTTGGGTTCTCCCTACCGCTCCCTAAACCCTCCCACCATGGTGGATTCCTCCACCTTGCTGCATAACCACAGCTCAAGTTCAGTTGAGATTTCCCCATTGCAAGCGTATACCAAACATACAGTCCAGCATCTTATTGTCCCGTCAAGTTCAACGGCTTCTTAGGTATACCCTCTCTGGTCTGATGACAGAGCCAGCAGAGTATCATCCCTGTTAATTGAAAGCTCCAACATAAAATCAGCAAAAATTTCCATCATTATGGAATTAATTGACATAGTAACCCTTGAGAGCTGCTTGGAAGCCTGATGGTGTGTGAAGTTAGTGAGCCAGATGGAGTTGTTCTCCCACAAGAACCACTCGGCTGATCCTTCTTCAATATGCCCTTCACCAACATGCAGTGTTTCCTTGATTGAATTAGCTCTCACACCAATATTTGCGTCTAGAGCCTTTGCATTGAGGGCTATCTGAAAACGGCTGTGGCGCTGAAGTTGCCTGTGAATGTGGAGTTGGTTGCATGTGAAACCCTTATGTGGAGCATTCGTTTGTGTGGGATGCTCTACCAGGTTCATTCCTAGATAATGCACTCAAAGGGCACTAAGCATAGAGTGTGAAAACTGAGTTTCCTTGAGAGCTGCTTGGAAGCCTGATGGTGTGTGAAGTTAGTGAGCCAAATGGAGTTGTTCTCCCACAAGAACCACTCGGCTGATCCTTCTTCAATATGCCCTTCACCAACATGCAGTGTTTCCTTGATTGAATTAGCTCTCACACCAATATTTGCATCTAGAGCCTTTGCATTGAGGGCTATCTGAAAACGGCTGTGGCGCTGAAGTTGCCTGTGAATGTGGAGTTGGTGGCATGTGAAACCCTTATGTGGAGCATTCGTTTGTGTGGGATGCTCTACCAGGTTCATTCCTAGATAATGCACTCAAAGGGCACTAAGCATAGAGTGTGGAAACTGAGTTTCCTTGAGAGCTGCTTGGAAGCCTGATGGTGTGTGAAGTTAGTGAGCCAAATGGAGTTGTTCTCCCACAAGAACCACTGGGCTGATCCTTCTTCAATATGCCCTTCACCAACATGCAGTGTTTCCTTGATTGAATTAGCTCTCACACCAATATTTGCGCCTAGAGCCTTTGCATTGAGGGCTATCTGAAAACGGCTGTGGCGCTGAAGTTGCCTGTGAATATGGAGTTGGTGGCATGTGAAACCCTTATGTGGAGCATTCGTTTGTGTGGGATGCTCTACCAGGTTCATTCCTAGATAATGCACTCAAAGGGCACTAAGCATAGAGTGTGAAAACTGAGTTGCCTTGAGAGCTGCTTGGAAGCCTGATGGTGTGTGAAGTTAGTGAGCCAAATGGAGTTGTTCTCCCACAAGAACCACTCGGCTGATCCTTCTTCAATATGTCCTTCACCAACATGCAGTGTTTCCTTGATTGATTTAGCTCTCACACCAATATTTGCGTCTAGAGCCTTTGCATTGAGGGCTATCTGAAAACGGCTGTGGCGCTGAAGTTGCCTGTGAATGTGAGTTGGTGGCATGTGAAACCCTTATGTGGAGCATTCGTTTGTATGGGATGCTCTACCAGGTTCATTCCTAGATAGTGCACTCAAAGGGCACTAAGCATAGAGTGTGAAAACTGAGTTTCTTTTTTTTCTTTTTTTTAATTATTTATTATTTAACTTCAGTAATTACATTGTATTATGTGACACAGGTACATAGATACTTGGGTTCTCCCTACCGCTCCCTAAACCCTCCCACCATGGTGGATTCCTCCACCTTGCTGCATAACCACAGCTCAAGTTCAGTTGAGATTTCCCCATTGCAAGCGTATACCAAACATACAGTCCAGCATCTTATTGTCCCGTCAAGTTCAACGGCTTCTTAGGTATACCCTCTCTGGTCTGATGACAGAGCCAGCAGAGTATCATCCCTGTAAATTGAAAGCTCCAACATAAAATCAGCAAAAATTTCCATCATTATGGAATTAATTGACATAGTAATCCTTGAGAGCTGCTTGGAAGCCTGATGGTATGTGAAGTTAGTGAGCCAAATGGAGTTGTTCTCCCACAAGAACCACTCGGCTGATCCTTCTTCAATATGCCCTTCACCAACATGCAGTGTTTCCTTGATGGAATTAGCTCTCACACCAATATTTGCGTCTAGAGCCTTTGCATTGAGGGCTATCTGAAAACGGCTGTGGCGCTGAAGTTGCCTGTGAATGTGGAGTTGGTTGCATGTGAAACCCTTATGTGGAGCATTCGTTTGTGTGGGATGCTCTACCAGGTTCATTCCTAGATAATGCACTCAAAGGGCACTAAGCATAGAGTGTGAAAACTGAGTTTCCTTGAGAGCTGCTTGGAAGCCTGATGGTGTGTGAAGTTAGTGAGCCAAATGGAGTTGTTCTCCCACAAGAACCACTCGGCTGATCCTTCTTCAATATGTCCTTCACCAACATGCAGTGTTTCCTTGATGGAAATAGCTCTCACACCAATATTTGCGTCTAGAGCCTTTGCATTGAGGGCTATCTGAAAACGGCTGTGGCGCTGAAGTTGCCTGTGAATGTGGAGTTGGTGGCATGTGAAACCCGCATGTGGAGCATTCGTTTGTGTGGGATGCTCTACCAGGTTCATTCCTAGGTAAAGCACTCAAAGGGCACTAAGCATAGAGTGTGAATACGGAGTTTCCTTGAGAGCTGCTTGGAAGCCTGATGGTGTGTGAATTTAGTGAGCCAAATGGAGTTTTTCTCCCACAAGAAAAACTCGGCTGATCCTTCTTCAATATGCCCTTCACCAACATGCAGTGTTTCCTTGATTGATTTAGCTCTCACACCAATATTTGCGTCTAGAGCCTTTGCATTGAGGGCTATCTGAAAACGGCTGTGGCGCTGAAGTTGCCTGTGAATGTGGAGTTGGTGGCATGTGAAACCCGCATGTGGAGCATTCGTTTGTGTGGGATGCTCTACCAGGTTCATTCCTAGATAATGCACTCAAAGGGCACTAAGCATAGAGTGTGAAAACTGAGTTTCTTTGAGAGCTGCTTGGAAGCCTGATGGTGTGTGAAGTTAGTGAGCCAAATGGAGTTGTTCTCCCCCAAGAACCACTCGGCTGATTCTTCTTCAATATGTCCTTCACCAACATGCAGTGTTTCCTTGATTGAAATAGCTCTCACACCAATATTTGCGTCTAGACCCTTTTCATTGAGGGCTATCTGTAAACGGCTGTGGCGCTGTAGATGCCTGTGAATGTGGAGTTGGTGGCATGTGAAACCCGCATGTGGAGCATTCGTTTGTGTGGGATGCTCTACCAGGTTCATTCCTACATAATGCACTCAAAGGGCACTAAGCATAGAGTGTGAAAACTGAGTTTATTTTCTTTCTTCTTTTTTTAATCATTTATTATTTAACTTCAGTAATTACATTGTATTATGTGACACAGTTACATAGATACTTGGGTTCTCCCCACCCCTCCCCAAACCCTCCCACCATGGTGGATTCCTCCACCTTGCTGCATAACCACAGCTCAAGTTCAGTTGAAATTTCCCCATTGCAAGTGTATACCAAACATAGAGTCCAACATCTTATTGTCCCGTCAAGTTCAACTGCTTCTTAGGTATACCCTCTCTGGTCTCATGACAGAGCCAGCAGAGTATCATCCCAGATAATTGAAAGCTCCAACATACAATCAGCAAAAATTTACATCATTATGGAATTAATTGACATAGTAATCCTTGAGAGCTGCTTGGAAGCCTGATGGTATGTGAAGTTAGTGAGCCAAATGGAGTTGTTCTCCCACAAGAACCACTTGGCTGATCCTTCTTCAATATGCCCTTCACCAACATGCAGTGTTTCTTGATTGAATTAGCTCTCACACCAATATTTGCGTCTAGATACTTTGCATTGAGGGCTATCTGAAAACGGCTGTGGCGCTGAAGTTGCCTGTGAATGTGGAATTGGTTGCATGTGAAACCCTTATGTGGAGCATTCGTTTGTGTGGGATGCTCTACCAGGTTCATTCCTAGATAATGCACTCAAAGGGCACTAAGCATAGAGTGTGAAAACTGAGTTTCCTTGAGAGCTGCTTGGAAGCCTGATGGTGTGTGAAGTTAGTGAGCCAAATGGAGTTGTTCTCCCACAAGAACCACTCGGCTGATCCTTCTTCAATATGCCCTTCACCAACATGCAGTGTTTCCTTGATTGAATTAGCTCTCACACCAATATTTGCGTCTAGAGCCTTTGCATTGAGGGTTATCTGAAAACGGCTGTGGCGCTGAAGTTGCCTGTGAATGTGGAGTTGGTGGCATGTGAAACCCTTATGTGGAGCATTCGTTTGTGTGGGATGCTCTACCAGGTTCATTCCTAGATAATGCACTCAAAGGGCACTAAGCATAGAGTGTGAAAAATGAGTTTCCTTGAGAGCTGCTTGGCAGCCTGATGGTGTGTGAAGTTAGTGAGCCAAATGGAGTTGTTCTCCCACAAGAACCACTCGGCTGATCCTTCTTCAATATGTCCTTCACCAACATGCATTGTTTCCTTGATTGAATTAGCTCTCACACCAATATTTGCGCCTAGAGCCTTTGCATTGAGGGCTATCTGAAAACGGCTGTGGCGCTGAAGTTGCCTGTGAATGTGGAGTTGGTGGCATGTGAAACCCGCATGTGGAGCATTCGTTTGTGTGGGATGCTCTACCAGGTTCATTCCTAGATAATGCACTCAAAGGGCACTAAGCATAGAGTGTGAAAACTGAGTTTCCTTGAGAGCTGCTTAGAAGCCTGATGGTGTGTGAAGTTAGTGAGCCAAATGGAGTTGTTCTCCCACAAGAACAACACGGCTGATCCTTCTTCTATATGCCCTTCACCAACATGCAGTGTTTCCTTGATTGAATTAGCTCTCACACCAATATTTGCGTCTAGAGCCTTTGCATTGAGGGCTATCTGAAAACGGCTGTGGCACTGAAGTTGCCTGTGAATGTGGAGTTGGTGGCATGTGAAACCCTTATGTGGAGCATTCGTTTGTGTGGGATGCTCTACCAGGTTCATTCCTAAATAATGCACTCAAAGGGCACTTAGCATAGAGTGTGAAAACTGAGTTTCTTTTCTTTTTCTTTTTTTTTAATTATTTATTATTTAACTTCAGTAATTACATTGTATTATGTGACACAGTTACATAGATACTTGGGTTCTCCCA